>NC_056730.1:531113994-531136494 GCF_019279795.1 Protopterus annectens | reverse complement strand
TATTCTTCTGAGACCTCTTCTGAGCATGTGTCAGAGGAGGTTCCCAGGAAGAAAAAATGTAAGAGGAAACATGTGGACTCCCCTGAGTCCGTCACCTCTGACATGGACTTGGATGACTCGGAAGGGTCCTCACAGTCCCCCTCTGAAGATGTCTCATTCTCAGATATTCTGGAGATCCTTAGACAGAGGGGAAACTGGAAGTCCCTTGCCCCTTCTGAGGACGAGTCTGTGTACCTGGACGCATTTGGTTCCTGACCTTCCACCTCCTGGGTGTCTCTGCCTTTTGACCCACTTTTGGCTGTCATGAGTCGAAAGGTGTGGGGTGCTCCAGAGTCCATGGAGCCTCTTCTGAGAAGGCCAAACAAATTCATGACTGCACCAGATGACAAGACCTTCCTCTCCAAAGGTGTGCCAGTTGATGCTATGGTGGTGGCAGTAGCCACCAAGAAGGAACTTGCGAAGACTACCTCTTCTATCCATCCATCAAACAAGGAGTCTAGAGCCATGGATAGGTATGGGAAGTGTGTTTTCTCTTCAGCGGCCTTTACACTTTGGTCGCTGAACTACTTGACACATTTTACAAGGCTTCAGAGGGATCTCCTTAAAGAGCTAGGAGATACCCTCCAGGATTCTTCAGCTGAGGGAGCGGCTTCCAAGTCAGCTAACCAGCTAGCGACCCTAACCTCCATTGTCAACTCCTCCATGTGCTTGATTTCTTACGCAGCAGATGGAGCGAGTAGGGCTGCAGGCACAGGAGTGGCTCTTCGCAGACATTCCTGGGTGCACCTTTGTCAATTTGCAGAGCCCTTGAAGACCTCCTTTACGAATGCCCCTTTTGACGGCTTGGCCTTGTTCAGGCTGCAAGTTCGAGAGACTCTTACCAGGAGTGAACATGATGGCAAAACTCTCTCTGCCGTACGAGTATGTTTTTCCACTCAATCCTGGCCTTATCCCAAAGGCCAAAAGAGTGGGAAAATGTGGTTCTGTAAATCTCAGGGAGCTTCGCCGGACACTCGTGGAGATAATTCCCCCAGAGGCAGAGGGGGAAATAATAATGGGAGATGCTGACCTTGCGGCAGGAGGGGGTCCTCAACAGGGCGACAGGGATACATTTTCTGCCAGACCCTTTCAGAATCCCTGAAGGATTGCCCAGCTGCTCACCTCTGGAGGCAGTCGGGGGAAGAATTTCACTTTACCCAAGAGCCTGGCAAGATGTAAAAGAAGATGAATGGATATGGTGCATAATATCCAGGGGTTACAAAATTCCCTTCTCCCAAGCACCCCCAAAAAGTCAAAAATCAACAGTCCCAGATGTTCCACCCAATCTTTGGGATCAAGCAGCTGTAGAAGTAAAAACTTTGCTGCAAAAAAGAGCCATTCAGGAAGTCCCGCAGACCAGATAGAATCCGGAACTTACTCAAGGTTCTTTTTAGTTCCAAAGAAGACAGGGGACTGGAGACCTATCTTGGATCTCAGCAAATTAAACATGTCAGTAAAGAAGACCAAGTTCCGGATAGTGACACTGCAGTCCATTCTACCCTTTTTGAGTCAGGACGATTGGATGTGCTCTGTCGATCTCCAGTATGTGTACTACCATATAAAAATGGACAGGCGGTCCAGGAGACATTTACACGTCCGGCTGGGAGCCAGTCATTATCAGTTCAGAGCTCTGCCCTTTGGTCTCACCACAGCCCCCAGGGTGTTCACCAAATGCATGGCAGTAGTCACGGCTCACCTGAGATATTTGGGATTCCAGGTGTTTCCTTATCTAGACAACTGGCTCCTCCCTGCCACCAACAAGCATCATCTTCTAAGGGCCAGAAACCACATGATTCATACTTGTGCATGTCTAGGAATCACAATAAATAATGAAAAATCTGCCTTGTTGCCCTCTCAGTGTATTACTTTTGTACGCGCTCAGCCAAGCTTCCACAAGAAAGGGTGCTTGCCATTCGAGGTCAGGTGTCTCTTCTTTTGTCAAAATCAAAGGTTCAGGCTGGATTTATCCTGAAAGTCTTGGGGTTAATGATGGCTGCCATTACTCTAGTTCCGTTAGCCCATTATCACATGAGGATTCAGCTCCTCTTCACTCAGTAGTCATATCAGGACTTGCCAATGTCACACATGATCTTAATCACAGATACTTGCAAGAAAGATCTACAGTGGTGGCTCCACTCTCCCCTAATCACTCTGGGCAGATCCTTTGTAGCCCCTCTTCCAGTAGCCACAATGACCACGGATGCTTCCCAGATTGGGGGGGGGCATTATCTGGGACAGACAGTCCAAGGAACTTGGCTACCTCACGAGTACCATTTGCACATCAATGTCCTGGAGATGAGAGCAGTGTTGCTAGCGTTGCAAGCACGTCACAACTCTCTCCCTTTGGCCATATAGCAATTCAGACAGACAACATGTCAGTAGTGTGGTACATCAACAAACAGGGAGGAATCAAATCTTATCCCTTATGTCGGGAGGCCCTTTGAGTATGGCAATGGGTGACCTGCTCTCAGCGTTTTCTGGTTGCAATGCACATTCCAGGGAAGTCAAACGTTATAGTGGACAAGCTCAGCAGGGCAATTCTCATGCCCCACAAGTGGTCTCTAAAACAAGATGTGGCAGATATGATCTTCTGCTGATGGGGCCGGCCACATTGTGATCTCTTTGCCTCTCATCTAAACAATAAATGCAGCAGCTATTTTGCCCTAGTTCCCCCTCCGGGACAGTCACCCAGAGATGCACTGGTCCATGATTGGTCCCTGGGATCCTTTATGCTTTTCCCCCCTTTCCTTTAATTCCAAAAGTTCTTCAGAAAGCAAAGTTACTGAGTTGCAAGCTGATCCTCATTGTTCCATACTGGCCTCGTCAGATATGGTTCCCATTCCTCTCACATTACCTGAAGGAGGAGCCTTGGATTCTGGACCCGGTTCCGGACCTTCTGATACATCAGTCGGGCGCTCTTCATCCTTCCATTCAAACTCTCAAGCTGACAGCTTGGTTTCTCCACTTCTGATCCTAGCCAGGCTCCCTGATATCTCTCCTATAGTTCAACATATTTTAGTCTCTTCCCATAAACCAACTACTAGTAAGCTTTACGCTAGTAAATGGAAGAGGTTCTCCCTGTCTGCCGAGAAAAATGACATTTATCCTTTTACAGCTCCAATTGCAAAAATTTTGGACTTCCTGGTTGAAACCTTCAAAAATGGAGCAGCTGCTGCTACGATTCATGTTCAACTGGCTGCTATTTCTAACTTTCATGTGGGCCTTCTAGGTTCAAATGTCATGTCCCATAAGTTATGCAAGGCCTTTTTGAATGGTGCTACACTATTAAGGCCTCCTATCTGAGAACCTCTCCACCCATGGGATTTATATCTAGTACTAGCTGCTCTGATCCTTCCTCCCTTTGAACCAGCTGCTTCTTGTCCACTGAAATTCTTATCATATCTTCTTGATTGCGGTTACATCAGCTAGATGGGTCTTCGAGTTACAGGCACTTTCCATCCGCCTGCCTTATATGATTTTTCACAAGGGTAGAGTATCTGTTAGGACTAATGCTTCCTTTTTACCAAAAGTCTGATTAGACTATAATTTAAATCAGTCAATTGAACTTCCTGTTTTCTTTCCAAATTATGTCAACAAGGCAGAGTACAAATAACATCAATTGGATGTCCACAGGCAATTACGATTTTATATTCAAAGGACCAAGGACATTAGAAAATCAGATCAGCTGTTCGTATCTTTTTCTCAGAGCAAACAAGGCTCATCAGTTTCCAAAGTATCTCTTTCAAAATGGCTGTTCAATACTATTACTTATGTTTATGAGTCTCAGAATGTGTCAGTCCCAGGAAAAGTGAGGGGACATTCCACTAGGTCCTTGGTTACCTCTATAGCCTTTCAAGCTAAGCTTCCTTAGATACTATTTGCGTGGCAGCAACATGGGCTACTCCCCATACCTTCATTAATTATTACAAAGTGAACATGGCCTCTCGGAACAGGGCATCCTTTGGTTCCACAGTTCTGAAGTTTCTTTTCCAGTGAGCCACCCAGGATTTAGGTGCTAGGGACTCTGTCAAAACCAGAAAGAAGGAAGGTGAGATGGACAACATAACATAAAGAAGTTATGTTCTTATCATAACGTTCCATGTTTGTTGTCCTTTATCTAGCCTTCCTTCTTGCATCCCTCCCTCCCCCATCCTGGATGATTGAGAGGAATTTACCTTTTGGCTGATATGGCTGAGTATCCTTTGCCTTTCAACCTTTGGTATTCTCCTTGTCACCATTTTTTTCCTCTCTTGTTGGTACAGGGAGTCTTATTGCTTAGTTACCTCTTTTATTGGGTAATTCATAATTTTTCCTTTCTAGTGGTTAGTTCTCACAAATGAGATCTGGATAGTTACCGCTATGCATGCTGGGATAATGGGTTAGCCTTGAGCCAGTAAGGACTCTTCGAGCTTTAGAGCTGGCCGAGTCAGAGCCGAAGAAGGAAGGTGAGATAAAGGACAACAAACAATGAATGTTATGGGAAGAACATAACTTCTTTTTAATCATCCTGCTGCCAAAATTTGATTAATTCAAACCCTACTCTGTCTGACAAGGATGGGAAGATTATTAAGTATGAAAAAGGTGTATGCTTCTGCAACTTTGATTTTCAGAATTTTGAATTGTCAGGTTCATATGTTAGAGTTTATTCTGACTGATTATGAAAATATGATGAATGTTTTGTTTGCAGTTTCTTCTTGTGAGAAAAAAATCTGTTTTAAATAATTTGGTTTCTTGCATTGTTAAGTCACATCCCATTGACTCATTTGATACTTTTTCAGAGCATTTGCCACTAGTACAGTTTTGAGGAGATTTGCCTGGCTGCATTCTCAGAACCTCCCAGATTATGTGAAAAATGAGATTTTAAATTCTCCTTTGGACAGAGATTTAGTTTTTGATTCATCTGCTGCAGTGAGTTGTCAAAAAATGTGATGAAGTTGATACAAGGAATAAGATTTTTCAGCCCTCCTTTTCCAAATTTTCTGAAGGATGCTGTAACCCCTTATCCAGTTTTGGCAAAAAATAAATAAATAAATAAAAAGTCTCAATAAATGTAGGTAAATAGACATTTAAGAGGAAATGGCAAGGGGGTTACAAAAATAATTCAGGACCCACCCAAACCAAGGATAGTCTAACAAGTCAGAGCAACTAAATATTTAAGGGAAGTTGCATCCCCTTCCCATCCTGGCAGTCCCTTAAGTCTGAATCTCTGCTTTTCTTCTTAGCAACAGATAGTTTCATAAATTGGGTTCTGGAGATCAGTTATCAAGGTTGCAGATGGCAGTGGGAGGAAATCTGACCTTTACATGGGGTAATTCCTCATCCACAACACTAGACTGTTTGATTTCCCCCATCTTTCATCACATGATGTCCAAGGGAGTTATAGAACCAGTTCCTGTTTCCCAGGTTGGGAAAGCTTTTTATTCAAAGATGTTTTCGCGCCAAAGGAACAAAAATGGAGAACAGTTCTGGATCTTTTTTTCCTAAACCTGTTTGTGATAGTGACAACGTTCAAAATGCTGTCACTTCTTAACCTGTTACCTCTCCTTACTCATTCTACATAATAACACTAGATTTAAAATATGCTTATCATCACATGCCTGTTCATCCAGACTTCAGGTGTGTCTTAAGGTTTTGTGTCTGGATCACATTATCAGTTATTTCCCTTACCTTTGGACTATCTACTGCACCAAGAGTGTTCACAAAGTGTCTAGCTCCAATTATAACTCTTTGCAGGTTACAAAGTATCCAAGTTTTTCCATATTTAGATGGCTTGCAAAGTCTTTTTCAAACCATCAGGAATCTCTCACTTGGGTGAAAAATCTCTTACAAAAGCTGGAGTTCCAAGAGAGCATTCAGAAGTCTTTTTTGACTTATTAACACAGGATTACATTCCAGATGTGTCACATAGGCACCTCATTTCAATGAGCTTTTCTTCCACAGAAAAAATAGATCTAGAAGTAGATCTCTTTCTAAGTTTTTTCCACTCAGATTTCAGTCACAGTAAAGGAATACTTTAAGATTTTGTGTCTCATGGATTTTATGATTCTCATGATACCCCTGGCAAGACTGCAGATGAGAAAGATACAATGGTATCTGAAGTCTGTTTGGTCCCTGCACCAGCATCCTTTGTCTTTTCAAACTCCAGTACTGGGGTTTGTCAAAAGAGAGATAGCTGTCTCTAAACCTGGGTCTCCCCTTCTCCCTTCCTATTACAAAACAACCAGTCACTTCAGAAGCCTCTTACTTTACTCTCTGAATCTTTTGTTGGTTTCCTGGACCTCTTGATGTTGTTACAGACAATACCACTGTCATGTGGTACCTCAACAAGCAAGGGAAAACCAAGTCATACCCCCTTTCCAGACTAGCCATGTTAACTTGGGATATAGCTTCACAGCACAGTCTCATTCTACAGGTATCCCACATTCCAGTGGAGCAAACTTGTGCGGCAGACAATCTGAGCAGTACAAGGGCAGGCCATCTCAAATGGAAATTAGATCAGGGGCTCTTCCAGGATTTGATCCATCTTTGGGGAATTCCTCAGATCAACCTCTTCTTTGAGCAATCAGCTGGCAAGATTCTGTTCTAGGACTCATAGCTACATAGGTATATACTAGGTACAGAAAATTGTTTGCTTGCCTTATGGGCTTTGTTTTTGTGGGTCCATTGAGTGTAGGCTTATGTGTGGTGTTTGGTGTTGCTTTTGGTGGCATGTACTTTAGAGATTGCTGAGGGTAGGCATTGTTATTGCAGGCTTAGGAAGTCTTTGAGTTTTGGGAAGATTGCTTTTTAGTGCCTCATCATAAAATGGCCTGTGTATGTGGTGGACACTATGTGTGGTGGATGTAGTGTGTGTGTGTGTTCATGGCATATTTGTAAGTTAGATTTTTGCCTTCAGGGAAATTGTGTATGTACATCTCTTGCATACTGTGTGGATTTCTTTAAGGATTAAAAGGTTGTTTGTGAATGTGAGAAAATTGCTGCTTTGTCTTAGGATGCCCACAGAGATATTTGGAAATTGCAGATCTATGTTGTTTAGACCTGTATTAGGGTGTGTTATTTGGGTTTGAGGACTAGGTTTTACAAAGGTCTCCTAGGGTGGTCTGTAGGGTTAGGGAATAGAGCTGAATAGTGATAAGATATGGCATTAGATAGTGCTATGATATTGTATTAGCTGTGATATGCAAGCTAGCTGCTTTGAGCTAAACCCCATGCAATGCTTCACAAAATTACAGATTCCAGTCCCAGTACTAGTTTTACAGGTGAATTTAACTACCCAGGCACTTGCTTCTGTAAAGGACAATGCCATCCACAGTGAGCAGCTCTGCACAAAAGTACCTGGTTTATAGAAGCAGAAATGAAGTTGAAATCTAAGTCCTGAGCCCTCTGGCCAATAAAATGACAACACTTTGAGCACCTCTCTGTAGTGTTTTCCAGCTCAGATAGACTAGGCAAATCCTCCATGCTGGAAGGCCTAGAAGAAAGATACCTTTTCTTTTGCTTGGACAGGAATGTACCTGTATGCTTTTCTACCCTTTCCACGGATATCCAAGGTACTTCTGAAGATTCAGAAAGAATCCACCAAGATCACTGTGATGATTCCCTTATAGCCCATGGAACAGTGGCTCTCTCTTCTTTTGGAAATGCCCAGGGGTGTTTACCACAACCTTCCTAACAGAGTGGATCTACTCACACAAGATCAGGGTGTTTGATACACTCCAATCCCAAATCAACTTTAAATGACTGCCTTGATGATAGGTTCTTAATTCCCTTTAGGCACCTGTTTATTTAGTTTGTGCAAGTACTAATGGAGGCAAGAAAGCATACTACTAGAAAATCATGTATTAGCAAGTGGAAATGGTTTCTAGTTGATGCCAACAACATAGCCAGCATCCATTCAGGGCTAGTTGTTTTCTGGTTTTACAATATTTGTGTAAGTTACTAGCCAGTAACTTTTCTTACTCCCATATCAAGGTTCGTTTATCGTCCATTTCAGTATGCCTGCTTGTTGATCCTCCTGTTTCAATGCATTCTCATGTCAAAATGTTTTTGAAAGGGGCTTTCCAAGAAAACCTGTGGCCACTCCTTAGGATCTTATTTTTTTTGTTAGAGAAGCTAATACTTTCTCCATTTGAACCAGTTAATCTGGCTGAGTTGAGGTTCTTAATATGGAAAACTGTTTTACTGATTGTTCTGACCTCTACAGGAAGAGTATCTGAGTTGCAAGCTGTTATGGTGAGACAACTCTATCTCATTTTCCTCAGATGCAATGTTTCTTTTTTTTCTTTTTTAAAGAATAAAAATCTTTATTAAATTGTCATGTATGACATAGGCAATCTTACATGTAAATATAATTGCTTTTTTGGCAGCCATCAAAATTAGACTCAGCAAGGCCTTAGGCAAATCCAATTCTATATCATAACTGAAAAAAATAATAATTTCCTTAGTTACACAAATTTGCTCATCCAGCATCCCCGACAGAGCAGTCTGCAGAGAATCTTTAACGTCTGCCAACTCATTGCACTCCCAGAAAATATGTTCCCAGTTACCTCTTTCTTCCCCATCACACCTCCAACATTTGCTGTCTGCCTGAGAAAAAATTCTTTGGAGTCTACTTGTGGTGTAAAAATATCTATGTAAACACTTCCAAGCAAAGATCCTAAATTTTCCAGACATTGTTGCATATTTGGGAGACATACATATATCCCACCATTGTTTCTTTGTGAATTGCTTCTCCAGTCTCTCTTCCTCATCCTTTCTAACCTCCTCTGATCGATTGTTATAGTTATCGTGCAATATTTTGTACATTGTACTTATTATTCCTTTCTTAACGGCAACTTCTGTTCTAGATTCTACTAAAAACTCTACCAGTGCTGGACTTTTGTTTAGGACTCTCCCTATTATTTTTCTCATTGCCTGTACTCTGATATCAATCTTTGATAGGGAAGGCAATCTCGAACCTACAGTCCAAATAAGTTCTTGCTGTCTTTCCATTCTATTACCTTTCCCTCGCTAGTTATTGGTTTCCAGTACCTTGGTTCCTTTGCCAATTTTCTCCAGTAAATTCCAGACCTCTCCTGCCTATTGTCTGTATCCCTAATTGCAGTCATCCCTATTGGTAGAATATCCTTTCTCCATTCCCATTTTGGCTTAGTTCTTAGAATACTTTCTGATTCTTTAGGAATATAATATTCTGTATGATTATTGTTATTCTCCTTTAGGGTCTACATACAAAATCCCCATCTCTCTTTGTTTCTTGAGCTTCCCCCCTGTTTCATCAGCATCTTTTTCCATTTTGAATTATAGTTTTCTGCTTGTGCTATGTATAGGAGCCTTAACTGTATTGCTCTAAAATGCCCCTTTAAATCAAGTAATCCCAATCTGTCCTGTTCTATTAGAAGAATAAACTTTTCCCACTTGACTCTTATCTTACCCTCCAAGATAAAATCCTTCAGCTGTTTATTAATTGCTATGCACAACTTTTCCCCTGGTTGATAAAAATATGCCTGACCTATATATAAGACTAAAGGGACTAAAATCATTTTAACTGCTTGTATCTTACTATCGTTATCCATATAACAGAGCTTCCAATTTTTCAGTTTTTGTATTATCTTTTGTTTAGTCTCTTCCCACATATGCTTAGCTGCCACAGCAGAATAAATTTTAATCCATACTCCTAAATACTTCATTTTATTATGTCCCCATAAGTGTGGATATTAGGTTCATAGGAATTTACTATGCTAATGACCACAAGGGCCTTTTTAAGCCTAGCCATGCATTCCAAATCGCTGACAGGTTCTGGTACCCTTGATAAGTGTAAACAGGGGCTTGGAAGATGAAACATTTACAAGCAGTGGCTTGGGAGATGAACTATTTACAGCTTGCCTGTGTCCATTAGAGACATAGATGCCAACCCAGGGATGAATTTCCTTTTCCCCATCTAGATGTCCAAGTTACATTTGAATTGAGTTAGGTAGGAGCTCTGCTTCACATGGATAGCAAGCCTGTTTCAGAGATGGGGGAGTCTCTGGGATACATACCTGTCTCTCCAGCAAGTTCTATTTATTTCATAGGCAAGGTTTAAGTCTTTAGAATGGGTAATTCTGGTGCTGTTTGTTTTGCTGATATGCAGGAGGTCTGTCAGAATGAGGTCTGGCAATGTTTTGCTGATATGCAGGAGGTCTGCCAGAATGGGGTCTGACAATGCCCCATATGTCAGGCATAGATCTCCCCTCAACAGCCTGTAGGAGACAGAATACAGGAATAGGACCTTAAGGCAGTCTGCATAGGGCATTTTACTTATGCCTTGTATTCTTTTAGTGAGGTATCTGTGTGGACATTTCAATTGTTGGATATGCCTGCTTAGGTACATACCAGAGAGGGCATTGTACTCAATGATGGGTCTGATGAATGATGAATATAGTGGAACAATGACTTCCTTGGACCTAGATGCCATACATATATTTATAAGTTGAGCAACATAGAATGATTTTCTCACTACTATAGACATGTGATGGTCAAATGCTAGATTACTGTCTATGTGTTCCCATTCCCTGACTACTATGTCAACTCTAAGGGGTGTGTTGTCAATAAGATAGTTGCCGGGGTGGATGTCTAACCAAAGGATACTATTATGCATTTCATGGCATTTCGTTTTAGTCCATGGCTCTGATACCAGTTGTTTGTGTCAGCTCTTCCTGGAAAACATTTGTGTTGATGTGGGATTCAATGACAGCACCTAATTTGCAATCATCTGCAAATTTAGTCAGCCAGAGACCACTGACATTGGCATGACTTCAGAGAAGTAAATGCCAAAAAGCAGAGGTCCAAGGACTAGACTGATCCCTGAGGGACTCCAGTTGTGACTGTCCTCTTTGTGAAGGTGGACCCCCCCCCCCAATTTTAACTTCCTGGGTCCTGCCTATGAGCCAGAGAGGGGTATTGTGTTAAATGCCTTGGCCAGGTCAATGTAGGCAGTGTGAACCATTTTGTCCAGATCCATTGCTTTGTTGATCTTCCAAAGAAGTCCACATGGTTGAGTAGACATGACCTGCCCTTAATGAAGCCAGTCTGGGTTGGGTCCAGTGTTTGGAGGTTTTTTGCATCATTATTGATCATTTCCATGACAATTCTTTCCATGGCTTTACATGTAAGACTGCTGAGACATATGGGTCTGTAGTTTCCAGGATCTGTAGATGGCCCACCTTTGTGCAGAGGGATGACTGTTGCTGTTCATCATTCATGAGGTACAAAGTCTGTTTGCAGGCTAGAGTTAAATAATAATTCCAGAGAGCCTGATAGGTGATGTTTCATGCTATTTAGAAGGCATCCTGAGGTATTGTCTGAGCCCAGTGATGCAGTGTTCTTGACCTTAGAGAGAACATTAAGGACCTGTTCCCTAGTGATAGCAGGGGGGGTTATATTTGATGGTACTTCCTGAGGGAAGTTTGGAGGGGAGAGAGGGGTAAATTTGGAGTTGAATTTGTCAGCCAGTAGGTTTGCTATACCTTCTGGCTCAGTATAGGTGGCTCCATTTACAATGAGATCTGCACACAATTGTGTATTGCTTTTGAGGTTGTGGACATAGCTAAAGAATGCCTTCTGGGAGGCCAAATTTACTTCAAGTTTGGATTTGGTAGACTTTATTTATCCCCAGAGTTGTTTGTTTAGTTTGAGAGTGTTTTTATCCTGCTGGGTGCTGCATCTTATAGCTGTTGTCATGATTTTCTTCATTCTGTTATGCTGCCTATTGATTTTGTGATTCCACCAGGGTAGCTTGTTTTTGAGTCAGTTCTGTACTTCTTACTGGTGGGTACAGCTTCATCTGTGCAGCTATTAACATGCTTGTATAGGGTTTATGTGAACAGTTTTGCATAGGCAACAGTGTTCTCAGGGTTTATGGGAGCTTCACGTTTTGCCAGGTTATCACTAAATAGCAGGAAGTTAGCCTTAGAGTAGTTCCAGAATATTCCAGGGTTAGCTGTGGTCCAGGTTTTATTTTTACTTCAAACGAGACCATTTTGTGGCCTGACCCTACCAAAGAAGACATTACACTAGAGGGTGTGCAGCACTCTCCCATATTAGTGAGGACCAGATCGAGTATCGTTGCAACCCTGGTTGGCATATTGAGAATCTGGTCCAGGGAGTTTGTGTTTATAAAATCTAGGAATCTCTGTGTCTGTACATTTGGTGTCATATAGGATTCCCAATTAATAGTGGGGTAATTAAAGTCGCTCATGAATATGGTATTGGGTTGGATGATGAGGGTTTCCTATAAGTTTAAATACATGGTATGGGTTTCCTGGGTCATAGATGGGGACCTGTGGTATTGGATTTTGTCTTTGGTAATTTGAACATGGAGTACTCAAGTGCATTGACCTGTTTGACCAGCCTTGAGATATAGTTATTTTTTTATTTAAATCGAGACATCTCCACCTTTAGTCCCTGTCTGTGTAGTAGCTGGTCTAAATGTGTGGAAGGCATTATAATCTTGCATTGTTCATGTGCTTTCTGTGGCTTTTAACCATGTCTCAGTGACCACACAGATGTCAGCATTCTCTAGGGTGAAGAGAGAATCTAGGAAGTGGAGATGTTTGTTTAGACTCCTAGCACTGAGCAATAATACCTGTAGAATTTCTTAATTTTGGTTTGCTATATCAGAAGTACCTTCAGTTTGGCATTGCCTAAAAAAGGCAGTATGGGGGGAGACAATGTTTTAGATAATATTCGAAAGCCTTGAGGGGAGAGGTGCAGACCATCACTGGCAAAGCTGTGTGGTCTGCTGACCATCTCCATCCTTGCTGACAAATATTGCATCCCCTTGGAATGACACCAGAAACTAAGGTAATTAATAAGCCATTAATTTTTTGTTTGTATTGTGGCACCATCCTTGCAGAAGGTAAAATGCTGTTCAATGCTAGGCTCATACCAGCCTGGGACACATATTCCAAAAACTCCATGATGTACATCTCAGGTCATTTACAACAATGTGGCAGATCCTAGCCCCTGAAAAGCAACGGACCATGACTTTCTCCTTACTCAGCCTGGGGAGAGGGACATCAGTGTGTTTCATGATGGAGTCTCCAATGACCAGAATTTTGGATGGTGTGATGGCTTGCCTTATGGGCTTAGAAATAAAGGCTTCATGAGATGTGACTGTATGTGTTGATTTGGGTGTTTTTTGAAAGAATGCATTCAGGGCTGCTGAGGGTATTTGTTATCTGAACTTCATCTAGGACATCTTTGGGGTTTAGCAAGGTTACATTTAAGTGCCTCAGCATATGTGGGTCTATATGTCTGCATTGAATTGTGTGTGATGGGTACAGTGTGTGTATTACTGGCAACCTTATTGACATTAGGAGTAATTTTATGTGAGAGATTTTCCTGAGAATTAACTGGCTGTCAGTACACATGAGGAAATCTCTACATTGCGTCAGGATGCCCATATCCACCAAGCTGGTAACGGAGATAGTGGGAAAGTTCATATCCATGGCAACAGACAGGGTTAGAGGGTGGGAAAATTTTCTGTGTAACTCATAAGAGACACATCTGTGGTCTATTTCTTAATTTTAATATGCAGTTAAAATCAGAATACAAGTAAAATACAGTGTAAAGAAAACAAATCACAACATACAAAATAGAAAAAGGCAGTACAGTAATACAAAATACAAGAAAGCAAGAGCAAAGTAACCTTTTCTTCACAGCAAGCTGTAGCAGAGTCTGGGTGAGCTTTTCCAGTAATGATCTAATTGCTGTACCAATTTGTATGTGGGTACATAATTTACCGGTATTGCGTTTGTTTTAGCTTCATTAATTTTTTTTATCCCAAAAAGATTTGAAGTTGTATCAATATGTTCCTCAACGCTGTAATGTCCGTTTCTGGTTTTGTCAGGTATAAAATAATGTCACATGCAAATAGAGCCAGCTTTTCTTGACTACCATACCAATAGATGCAGGGTTTCTTTCAGTACTACAAACAAAACACCAAATGTGAAAACAATCCAAAAACAGCAAGAAAAGGTTAGCATAATGGTTAAGGTGCTTGCCTTAAAGACACAAGGTGCAGGGTTTGATTCTTACATTGGGGTAATTGGCTAGGCTTAAAATGGCCCACAAGGTCAGTTAGCCTAGTACTAACCTATGAAAAAGACTTCCATGATAGGAACCACACTGACACCAAGGATGATTAGGTCTCAGAAAAAAAAATATTCTGGTATCCTGGCCTTTCACCTTCAAGGAATAATGCAAAGAATGAAACCACATCCATTTATACCCCAGATACAAAGCACCGATAAGTTAATTAAAGTAATTACATAATCAATTATGCAAAACATTTCAGCAAGGAAACTAAACACACACAATAAATTTGCAAAATTCAGCATATAAATACAATGTATTTTCATACGAATGCAGTAATAAGAATATTGATGTTAATAAATACTAAAAATGTTTCCCAAAAAATATTTTACAAAGTGTAATTACTATCTAAATTCATACCCCCAGGAAACAGAGTATGAAAATTAATAATAAACCTGCATTCTAATCTATTTAATTTCCTTTTGAAATTACCTCTGTTAGCTATAGATCATGCTAATACACTAAAGAACAAACTGATGTGAAATTGTTCGATCTCGCCGTTTGTTCTTACACACGGGTTCGGAGCCGATCCTCGGCTCCGAGTCAGCCGCTTCACAAGCTCTGCATCTGAAAGAAAGCTCGAGGCACAGTCTATATTTCATGATCCTCCTCTACCATCCCAAAGATCTAGTTTGCCGCTGCAGCTGATCGCATCGAGAGAGCTCGGGCCAGTTAAAACTTTCTATTTTTTCTGGATTTAGAACTTTAAAAACTTTTTGCTAGTGTATATATATATATATATATATATATATATATATATATATATATATATATATAAATAGAGAGAGAGAGAGGTTTAATGTGTGTGCATATTTAGCCAGGTTTTGTTACCTTTAGAGGCTTTATATAAATAATCTTAGGGCTTAGGCCTATTTTTTTCTGTCAGGGCTCTGACAGTTAGTAGTAGTAGAACTTTAGCAAAGTTTTTTCCTAGTATTTAGCTACTTAATATTGTGTGCAGTGTTTTCATATTATTATTCTACATTTATATATATATTCATATTTTTACATAGAGTTATTAAAATAACCTTTTTCTTGCCTCATAAAGTTTGCTTCATGTCAGCTATGTCTGAAAAGGTTAAATCTGGATTTAAAAGGTGTCAGTGTGGACAGAAGATGTCCATCACTGACAATCATGCTTCCTGCATCTACTGTCTTGGCCCTCTCCACCTACAGGAGGACTGCTCTATTTGTCACTCCTTCAGTGGAAGGGTCATGATGGAAAGGCGCAGGAAGCTGATAGAGAGGGGCTTATTAAAGCCTGAATTTCAAGAAGCCTTGGAAAAGGCTAATCAGACATCTAAGTCTTTGAAGGGGTCGAAGACTTCGAAGGTATCGGAGCCCAAGTCATCGGCTCCGAGCACTTTTTCTAAGGTTCGGTCGCCGGCTCCACAGACCTCGGGGCCGAGCACCGAGCGATTATCGCTCATCGAGCCTCAGGTCTTGCAGCCGGTGTTGGAGGTGCCTCCACCCTCTATCCTTCGGTCCGTGACATCTTTGGCCCCTTCGACCCGTTCTTCCAGACCCTTATTGGATACGGACGTGTGGTACAGAAGCTCATGGAGAATACGGCTCTGTCCAAGTTAATTGCGGTTTCGTCCCACTTGGTCTCGAAACTGGAAGCCCTCCCTGTATCTCCAGCAGACCTTCCTCCGAGACCCTTCAAGTCTTCGGAGCCGGGAGAAGAGGAACCGATGATCGTTGAACCCTTGGTGCCGAAGCCTACTTTTGTGCAATCGGCACCACTGACCTCAACTCCCTCTGAGCCCATCGAGGAGTCACGGAGCCGACGATCTCTCTTTGGTTCCGGGGCCGAGAGTCGAACCGAGCTGTCGGTACCGACTCTTCCTCTCAGAGCCTCGGCTGAGATTAGTTCGGCTCCGTCCTCGGGGTCGGAGCCCGTGGTCCCGGTCTCGGGGAAACTACCGTGTTCTTCGGACCCGGTGGAGTCCTCGGCCTGGGGCTCCGGGGCCTTCGACGTTATGAGGAAGGTCTTGTCTGAAAAGACATTCACCTCTTTGGAGTCATCTTCTCCTTCCCCTAAAGGTCCGTGTTCTGTTTCTGTACCAGCGATCCCAACCAAGCATAGAGACCCAATGCCTCAGCCAACCCCAGAGGGTGTCCTCTGTTCCTCGGAAGCTTCACCAGATGCCCCCTCTGATGAAATCCCGAGGAAAAGATTGTGCAAGAGGAGGCACATTGATTCTCCACAAGAATCACTCACATCAGACACCGATTAGGAGGAGCCAGAGGGGTCCCCATGGTCCCCCTCGGAAGATGTCTCGTTTGCTGACATTCTGGAGATTTTGAAACAGAGGGGTGATTGGCAGACCATTGCCCCCACTGAGGAGGAATCGGTGTTACTGAAGGCATTTGGGGCTCAACCTTCTACCTCCTGGGTGACCCCGCCCTTCAATGAACTAATGGAGCTGATAGCTCAAAGGGCGTGGGAGACCCCAGATGCAGTGGAACCAGTCCCTAGGAAGCCGAACAAATATATTACTGCCCCCTGAGACAAGGCTTATCTTACAAAAGGAGTCCCAGTGGATGCTATGGTGGTAGCGGCAGCCACTAAGAAGGAAATGTCTGAGTCATCTTCCTCTGTTCATCCTCCTAATAAGGATTCCAGGACTATGGACAGATATGGGAAGCGCGTTTTCAGTTCAGCAACTTTTTCCATGCATTCGCTGAACTACCTCACGCATTTTACACGACTTCAGAGAGATCTCATTAAAGAGCTGGGAGATACTCTCCAGGGTAACACAGATGCTGCTGTCTCCGAAAAGGTAACAGCACAACTCAACACCCTAACTTCGATAGTAAACTCATCCATGAGGCTCATTTCATATGCGGCCGAAGAGTCAAGTAGGGCTGCAGCTTCAGCGATCGCTCTACGGAGGCAATCCTGGATGCGCCTTTGCGGAAGCCTTCAAGTCTTCCTTTACCAATGCCCCATTCGATGGTGCCACCCTGTTCGGACCAAAAGTGAAGGAGACTCTCACTCGGTGTTAACAAGAAGGTAAGACCCTGTCTGCCATAGGGGTCCATTTTTCCGCCCCGACCAGATCATATCCCAAAGGGTAAAGAGGTGGAAAGATGTGGTTCCGAAAGACTCAGGGATCTTACCAGCCCACACAGAGCGACGCCCCCTCCAGAGGCAGAGGAGGAGGCAGGAATGGAAGACGCCGCCCATGCGGCAGAGGGGGTCCGCAGAACCAGGGCAACAGGGATAGCATCCCTGGGAAGCCCTTCCAGCACTCCTGAAAGGAGGCCCGACTGTCATGCTCTGGAGGCAGTCGGGGGTCGCTTAGCTTTATACCCAGAGGCCTGGCTAAGTCTTACAATGGATTCTTGGGTAAAAAGCATAGTAACCAGAGGATACAAGATCCCTTTTATCACAATGCCCCCCCAACAAAAGAGATTTCCAGATGTTCCACCCAGTCTGCGAGATCAAGCAGCCATAGAAATAAAAAGGTTGCTCGAAAAAAGAGTCATCCACCAGTCCCGGCGGACCAGATAGGATCGGGAACTTACTCAAGGTTCTTTTTAGTTCCAAAGAAAACAGGGGACTGGAGGCCAATTTTGGACCTCAGCAAACTCAATACCTTCGTAAGAAAGGAAAAATTCCGGATGGTCACGCTACAATCGATCCTTCCCTTCCTACAGAAGGACGACTGGATGTGCTCTATAGATCTCAGGGATGCTTACTACCATATCAAAATGGCCAAAGTGTCCCGAGATCATCTGCGCTTCTGGCTGGGAGCCAGTCACTTCGAATTTCGAGCACTGCCCTTTGGTCTCACCTCAGCCCCCAGGGTGTTCACCAAATGCATGGCAGTAGTGGCGTCTCACCTGAGACAGATATGATTCCAGGTGTTTCCATATCTGGACGACTGGCTCCTCACCGCCACCACCAGGCATCGTCTGTTGCAAGCCAGGGAATACACGATCAACCTTTGTTCCCATTTAGGGATCTCAGTCAATTTCAAAAATTTGCCTTATCGCCCTCACAGCATATTTCATTTATAGGGATGGAATTAGACACTACTACAATGCTAATCAAACTCCCACAAACAAGAGTATCAACCCTCAGAGACCAGGTCGCTATTCTGATTCGGAGCAGAAAAGTTTCTGCGGCACAAGTGCTAAAAGTACTGGGTTTGATGTCAGCCACGTTGATTGCAGTTCCCCTCGGCAGGATGCACATGAGGATCCTCCAGTGGCTACTCTTCGTGCAGTGGTCATTCCAACAACTCCCTCTATCTCACCACATTTCGATCACGGAATCTTGCAAGCGGGATCTTCAATGGTGGCTAAACAGCCAAGACCTAACGATGGGCCGTCTGTTTGTATTATCCAGTCCTATAGCCACAGTAACCACGGACGCTTCCCTGATGGGGTGGGGGGGGGGCTTTTTCAGGGGAGAACAGTCCAAGGAGAGTGGTCCAAGATAGAGTACAATCTGCATATCAATGTTCTGGAGCTGAGAGCAGTGTTCCTAGTGTTGCAACACTTTCACGAGTCTCTACCTCTAGGAACAGTGGCAGTTCAGACGGGCAATATGTTGGTGGTCTGGTACATAAACAAGCAGGGTGGAACCAGATCTTATCCATTATGCAGAGAGGCCCTGAGAATTTGGCAATGGGCGGCATCCACAGGTCGTTTTCTGATAACAACGCACATCCCAGGGTCATCCAACGTCATTGCGGACAGGTTGAGCAGAGCCATCCTGTTACCTCACGAGTGGTCCCTGAACAACCTAGTAGCGGAAAGGATTTTCCGCAGATGGGGCCAGCCTTGCTGCGACCTTTTTGCATCCCCTTTGAATGCCAAATGCAGAAGCTACTTTGCCCTTCTTCCCCCTCTGGGGGTTGCCCCCAGTTACGCACTAGTGCACGATTGGCCCCCGGGGTCTCCTGTATGCTTTCCCTCCTGCTCCCTTGATTCCCAAATTTCTACAGAAAGCCAGGAACCTGGAAAGGATGATCATACTCATAACACCATTCTGGCCTCGACAGATCTGGTTTCCCTTCCTTCGTGCCCACCTGATGGAGGAACCATGGATTCTGGACCCGGAGCCAGACCTTTTGACTCACTCATCGGGAGTTCCTCATCCATCCCTACGATCCCTCAAATTGACAGCTTGGCTGCTCCACTTCCCAATTTAGCCAGGTCAAAGTTTTTGTCTCCTTCAGTACAACACATCTTACTTTCTTCTCACAAACCTTCTACCAGAAAACTATACAAAAGCAAATGGAAACGTTTTGCTTGCTGGGCGTCAACACAAGGATTAGACCCCTTGGTAGCCCCGATACACAAAATTCTAGAATTTTTATCCACACTGTTTCACGGAGGGGCCTCTACTTCTACGATAAGGGTACAGTTAGCGGCCATATCGAATTTTCATATAGGTGAAGGGGATTCTTCAGTCATGTCTCACAGGCTTTGTAGGGACTTCATGAAGGGTACCTTTCACCTTAGACTGCCCATTCGCGATCCAATCTCCCCATGGAATTTGAATTTGATGTTGTCTCAGCTTATGCTACCACCCTTTGAACCAGCGTCAACCTGTTCGATTAAGTATGTGTCATGGAAGACCCTATACCTCATCGCTATTACCTCGGCTCGTAGAATTTCAGACCTCCAGGCACTGTCAGTCAGACCGCCATACATGATTTTTCACCCTGATAGAGTTTCTTTACGTACTAATCCGTCCTTTCTTCCGAAGGTATGCTCAGTACTTAACATTAATCAATCCATTGAACTACCCACATTTTTCAAAAATCATTCAAACAAATTGGAGTACATGTTACACAAGTTGGATTTGCATAGACAATTGAGATTTTATCTGGACAGGACAAAAGACTATAGAAAATCGGACCAATTGTTCGTGTCATTTGCAGAGAATAAGAAAGGCATGGCAGTAACCAAGCGAACATTATCCAAATGGCTGTCGGACTGCATAAATTTTGTTTATTCTGCTTCAAAGCAACCACTTCCATTCAAGTCTAAGGCTCATTCTACCAGGGCCGTTTCTACTTCTTCTGCCCATGCCGCTCTTCTTCCGTTGGATACTATTTGTGCAGCGGCTACATGGGCAAAACCTCATATGTTTGTCACTCATTACAAAGTAGACAGGTCCTCCAAGGGCAGAGCATCTTTTGGTTCCACTGTACTCAGGAACATTCTTCCATAAGTCACCCAGGGTAACGGAGCTAGGGACGCTACCCGTGTGTAAGAACAAACGGCGAGATCGAACAATTTCACATAAAGAAGTTATGTTCTTACCATAACGTTCTATGTGAATTGTTCATCTCGCCTTTGTTCTTACAACCCCTCCCTCCATCCCCCACCACGTTCTGGAAGAATGGGTATGACTAGTATCTGGTTGGTTTGTCTAGATGGCCTTCTGTACCCAATCCTCAGTAAGCAGCCTTCTTTTTTTTTTGCCGACCTGGGGGTGGTTCTAATGGTATGCAGCTTCTAGTGTGTGTGTGATTGCATGAGAGTTAGATGCAGTGATTAGTACTGTTTTCTAGTTCTCGCAAACTAGATCTGAGGGATGGTAGAGGAGGATCATGGGATATAGACTGTGCCTCGAGCTTTCTTTCAGATGCAGAGCTTGTGAAACGGCCGACTCGGAGCCGAGGATCGGCTCCGAACCCGTGTGTAAGAACAAAGGTGAGATGAACAGTTCACATGGAACGTTATGGTAAGAACATAACTTCTTTTTTGCTGACCCCCACCCACATGTTTGGACATAAAATGAACCGCTACCAGGCTTTCCATTCTACGCCTCCTGATGTTCCTCAAATGTTCCAAAATGCGTATCTTAACTTTTCTAGTGGTTTGCCCAATGTAACCAACATGTACAATCACATCCACACCCAGTGATATAAATAATGTCACAAGAGTTACAATTATAAAATTCTGTAGCTGAATATAACTTTCCATTGATTTTAGATCCATTCAAATTTCTTACTCATTCACATACAGAACAGTTGCCACACTGATGAGTTCCCACTCTGTCCCCACCACCCTTTTAGAACTAGCAAAGTTCAATAATTCCTTTAAGTTGCTGTATCTGCCATAAGAAAAGGTGATGTGTTTAAGAAAAAGAAAGCCCACTACAGCATCTTCACGAACAACATCCCAAACGTTTTAAACAATTTTTTTCCAATATAGAGGAACATTTTGAATATCTAGTAACAAAAAATAATTTCTCTAGACATTGTTCATTTACATCACTAGATGGGATGACCCTAGACCCACACTGATCCCTTCCCCTTCCCTGTACTTTCTGTCTGGCCCTATGGAGAATTTGATCTGTATATCCTCGAGAGCTCAAATGTTCATGAACTTCATCCAAATAATTATCTCTTAATCCCACCTCAGAAGTATTATAAAACATCCTCCTGAATTCCCCGTAGGGCAAGGAATCAATTAAATGGGAGGAATAGATACTGTCAGCATGCAAAAAGCTGTTCACAGAAGTGGGTTTCCTACAAGGTTTATATTGTATCCTGTTCTCATCATTGATGTAAAATCCAAAAACAAAATACACTTTGCGTCTACATTCCAAGTGAATTTTAAACCATGGCCGTGATTGTTCACAAACCTCATAAAATCCACAAATTCATCTGGTTTACCCCTGCAAATAAAAATAACATCATCAATGTATCTTTTGTAATAAATGACATTATTCATAAAGTATTCATTCTGAAGCATAAACTGCTTCTCAAAGTCCCCCGTGTAAATAATGGCGTATGCGGGAGTAAAAGCTGCCCCCATAGCTGTTCCCTTCAATTGCAAGAAATAATTGTCCTTCCATTTGAAATAGTTATGAGTCAAACAAAATTCCAAAAAGGCCAAGAGAAAAGAAGTGTGAGGTCCCTCCCCCATAACTCTCACCAAAGATTCCATTCCCCATCTTTTTTCTATATTTGTGCATAAAGCACTAACATCAAATGTTGCCCAAAAATAATCTTTTTGTCATTGGAAATTACACAAGTCTTTATACACATCATTGGTGTTCTTGATATTAGAAGGAATGAAAGCTAAATATTTTTTAAGATGTAAATCAAGAAATAAGTTAACATGCCCAAGGTAAGAACCAACCGAAAGTATGGGTCTTCCAGGAGGATTAGTCAAACTTTTATGTACTTTATGGATGACATAAACAATGAGATCCCTAGGGTCCCTGATTATCAGTTTTTTAACATCATTAGATTTCAAGAAACTCAGTCCCCCCCCCCCGGTCTAAAAGCTCACGTAATTCTCAACAATAATCTGTAATGGGGTTATGAGGTAATGTACCATAATAATCAG
>NC_056730.1:531048994-531108994 GCF_019279795.1 Protopterus annectens | reverse complement strand
CACTCCTCAGACTCTGAATCAGAAACCAGATGAGAAAATACTTCAGCTGTGCCTTCACATTCTCCCATAGGTTCAATCTCTTGAACCCCTTCAGTGAAAGAGGAATCTCTTTTCCTTTTACCAGAAACAGCCATACCTCTCATCTGTCCAGATTTTCGGCTCATATTTTTGGTCTGCTTTTCATAAAATTTGTGGTTTTCTGGCAAATCTCTGTGATGATCTGATGATTGAAGTTACTAAATAATGACCTTCATACTCCAAACCCTTCAGAAAATGGATATTAAAACAAGCCATGTTACTCTAACAACTTTTTTAAATTTATAAGAACAATATTTAAAATATGTCCCTATTTTGGGGGTTTTGTCCCCCCATTTTGTTGGGCTTTGTCCAGATTTCTTGCACTAAGAGGTTGAGAGGTATGGACACAGCTTCATAAGAGGCATAAAGAGCCTGCACAAGACACTGAGCTAAGCATAGTAAATTACTCCTGTCCAGAGTATCAGATACAGAAGAAGATAAATATTTAAAGAAACAAACCTAGAATTGCCAGCAGCATCTTCCGTAGGTATGGGCACAGCATTCTGGCTTAGCAGGGACACTTTCCCTGCCTTTCCTCCCAAGACTAATTAAGAATGGTTCTCCCTTTCCTGCTAAGGGAACCCCAACAGCCACATAGGGTGTGTCTAACTCCCCGGCCAATAGTGGCTATAGGGATCCAAAGAAAAAAATGAGCTGTATAAGGAAACAGTTTTGGCCATAGGTTCATAGGTAAGTACTAGGCTAGCTGCTCTTGTGGATCATTTTAAGTCTAGCCAATATATTTTTCAAAGGTGATAATCAAGTCCTGTAACATGTGTCTGTGAGATAACACCTTAACCATTATCAAATCCGTAAAAAAGGACCTTTAGGAAAGTGATGAGCCAAACAAAAAAATATTAAAAAATGGCTCAACACACCAAGGCGAATACAGTGTATTTAATGCTTATAGTTCACAAATATAAGGCATTTAATGCAAAACACAAACCCATTTTCACTAAGTAGCTTATTCAGATAATAGTCCATGTTAAAAACTGGTTTCCATGTAATAATACTAAAACCACATCTTAATGACATTGCAGACCCATTGATAATTGTCTAACACCTGAAGGTAATACCAACGAATGCCTCAGCCTTCTCTCCTTCACTATTGGCTTTAAAGATACAGACTCATTTAAACCTGGATAAACATATGACTCTAGCCATAAAAAAACATTTACGTTCTGTCACTTCTGTGTTATTCAGCAGATCAACATCCCTAATATTTGGCTCTAATTCTTCTAAAGCCTGAAATTTAAAAACATGTTCATCTCCTTTTTCAGTAGCATGGTTTGCAAGAGCATTTTATTTAACTCATTTAGAAATGTCTGAAACGTGTTCATAAATGGCGTTCCTTAACCATCCTATTAGTCTTACCAACATAAAACTACACTCAACTAACTATATCAAATGTTTGGTGCAGCAGTCAACGTAGGCATTTAAAACATAAGTCATCCCTGTTTTATTATGATAAAACCTTGTTCCTTCATTAATACAGGAGCAACTAAAGCATAACTTACAGCTGAAACTACCTTTTTCTTTGATCGAATATTACTGTGTTTCTTTATTGTAGCATAACTTCCTTTTCCAGATTTTACGGGTGGAGTCGTATATTTATCCACAGTGGCAGGTCCAGGAATTTGTAGAAGGGGGGAGGGGAGTGTAGTCCACAAAGTTGATTGGGGGGGGGTGCAGTGTGGAGCATAGGGTGGGGGGGCTATGGAAATCTCACCTTAAGGTGCTCTGACAGTATGTGTGGAAAGTCAGCAATCATACCTCTCAACCTCTTAGAGCAAAAAATCTGGACAAAGCAATAAATAATGAGAGGACAAAGAATAGGAAGAAGAGTAAATGTGTTGTTGTCAATCTCGCGTTTATTCTCATATATGGGTTGGATCCGATCCATCGGATCCGTCTTGGCCTTATGCAGAAGCTCGTGGCCTCTAACTAAGGTCTTGGGCATTTTACCCTTCCCCGAAATGCACTTCCCCATTACCTCAGATCTCATTTACCACTTTGCTGGAGACGTGGTCCTTTCGCTAGCTGTGGGCTAAGTGACAAATTTGTCTTCATATGTCTTCATATTTCATAATATTTTATAATATTTCAATTTTTTCATCTTAGTGTTAAACTCTAGTAGCTGTTAGTTTGTGTTGTTTGTTCCCTTCCTATTTAAATTGTTTGTTTGTTGACGTTTTCATGGTGTTCTTTCCCCTTTATCCCTTATTAAGCAAATAACAATTAAGCAGTTATTGTTAGCCTAGTTTAGTTTGTTTTTAGGGAGTCAGTTTTTTCATACAGGGCTTCTCTAGTTTTTTTCTCTTTACAAATATATATATATATATATATATATATATATATATATATATATATATATATATATATATAGGTTCATAGGTTCATAGATTACTACTAGGGTAACTGCCCTTGCAAGCCATTTTCAGCCTAGCCAATTATCCCTTGTGAGACTCAAACCCTGCACCTTGTGTTTGTAAGGCAAACACCTTAACCATTAGGCCACCCTCCCACCCCTATATTTATATATAGTTCTTTAGGATAATTAGTTATAGCATGTTTTTGCTCATGTTTGTTGTTGGCTGTTAAATATGTCTCAAAAGGATAAGGGAGACAAGCATCTAGGCTTTAAAAAATATACTTAATGCAGCAAGAAAATGCCCTTGAGTGATTCACACAATTTGTGTCTATTGTCTGAGGCGCCTTTAATCAGAGAGCTCTCCTAGAAAGGCATAATAAGCTTATGCCTAAGGGTATAATCCCAGGACCCTTTGTTGAAGCTATTTCAGGTGGCAAGGAGTCCTCCAAACCTGGATCCTCTTCTTCTTCTACTTCTTCTTCCACTCTGAAATCTCATAAACCAAAGAAAAGACCACCAGCACCAACAGAATGAAAGTTGTCTGCTCCAACAGTTTTTTTGCAGCAGTCAACTCATGGATCCGAGGGAACCTCAGAGCATTATAAGTCATCGGCTCTGATTCCCTTGGCTCTGATGTCTGTAACTGTACGGAGCTGATCCCCATCATTGGAAAGAATATCCTAGCCACTCTCCTTCTCCAATTTTACAGAGATCTCTGACCCTTTCTACCCATTCAACCAGGAGTCTTTCTGATGAAGATGTGGATAGGGTAGTTAGAAGGCTGCTAAAGATACCGACTTTAGCCACATTACTGCTGGATCAGAGCCCAGGTGCTTCAGATCCACAGAAGCCACTTTCCTCTTCTGCTCCTTCTCTTCCTCCTTCGACCCATCTCTCGTGTTCGGAGCAAGAAGATCCGGATAACCAGGTTGTGACCTTGTTGAATCAGAGACCAATTCTTTCATCTGCTCTGACCTCAGTTCTGAGTTCCTCTGTACTGTCGTAGCAGGAGGAATCTAGGTGCCATAGCTCTCTGCCTGGACCCAAGGGCAGGGATCCAACTTCCTTTTCTTCAGATCTGTCTTTGCCTCTTGTAGCTTCGGCACAGTTGAGTACAGCTCCTACCTCAGCCTTGGATCTTCCTTCCTCAGATCGCAGAGGGCCTTTGGATCCAATGCATTTTTTGTTGACTCCAGAGGGCTATTCAGATCAGGGGCAGGGTGCATTCAAGGCCATAAGGAGAGCTTTGACTGCCTGTCAGTCAAGGGTCCAGTCTTCCCAGGATCTTCCTTCCCATCCCCTACTGGGGCCTTCCACCTCCCAATTGTTTCTTCCACCGGTATAGTGGGATCCCAAGCCTCAGGATGTCCCTAGGGAGACCCCCATCTCTTCTAAAACTTCTCCACATTACCCCACTGAAGAAGTCCCTCAGAAGAGAACCTGCAAGAAGAAGCATTTGGACTCCCTGGAGGAGTCTGTCACCAAAGATACTGACCTTAATGAGGCTAAGGGTTCCCCATGGTCTTCTCCTGAGGATGTCTCTTTTGGAGACATTCTAGAATCATTAAAACAGAGAAAAGACTGGGAGTCCAATACCCCTTCAGCGGAGGAGTCAGTATACCTGAAGGCTTTTGGGTCCCACCCTTCCAACTCTTGGGTAACCCTGCCTTCCGATGAGCTTATTGAGTTAATCTCTCGGAAGGCATGGAAGACCCCAGACACCATCGAGCTGACCCAAAGGAGGCCAAATAAGTGTATCACTTTACCCCCTGATAAAAAGTTTCTTACCAAAGGAGTTGTGGTAGATGCAATAGTCATAGTGGCAGCGACTAAAAAGGAACTTTCTGAGACCAGCTCCACTATTTATCCTCCTAATCAAGATTCTAGGATGATGGATTGATATGTGAAGCATGTCTTTTCTTCAGCGGGCTTCACTTTGCGCTCACTGAATTATTTGACACATTTTACTAGGCTGCAAAGGGATCTGCTGAAAGAGTTCTCAGATACCCTACAAGGAGCTGTTGCTGATGAGGTCTCAGATAAGGTAACCTCTCAGCTCATCACCCTAAATTCAGTAGTTAACTCCTCCATGAGACTAATTTCTTATGCAGCTGATGGAGCGAGTAGAGACACAGGTTCAAGTATCTGTATTAGGAGGCAGGTCTGGATGCAACTTTGTGATTTCGCGGAGCCCTTCAAGTCTTCCTTTGTGAAAGCACCCTTCGATGGCTCATCTCTTTTTGGGCCTAAATTGAAAGAAACGCTCACCAGGTGCGAACAGGAAGGCAAGACTTTGTCTGCCGTAGGAGTTCGTTTTTCCACTCCGACCAGACCTTATCCCAAAGGTCAAAAAGGTAGCGGAAAGATGTGGTTCCAAAAATCTCAACAGTCTTTGCAGGGTGAAAGCTACCACAGAGGCAGAGGAGGGAACAGTAATGGAATACACTGTCCTTGCAACAGGGGAGGCCCGCAAAATCAGGGCTGTAGAGATTCCTTCTTTGGCAAGCTCTTTCAGCACACCTGGAAGGAGGCCTAATTGCTCACCTCTGAAGTCAGTCAGGGGTCGGCTGTCTCTGCACCCACAGGCCTGGCTTCACATTATAAATAACAGATGGGTGCAGCAAATAATATCCAGAGGTCATTTCATCCCTTTGCCCATCCCCTATGTTAAAGCAAAAGAATTCCAGACATCCCACCCAGTCAAAGTGATCAAACAACTACAGAAGTGCAAAAGTTGCTAGACAAACGAGTCATCCAAGAAGTCCCCTTAGACCAAAGAGGATTCAGAACTTACTGAAGATTCTTTTTAGTTCCAAAGAAAACAGAGACTATTCTGGATCTCATCAATCTAAACAAATCGATCAAAAAGAGCAAGTTCCGAATGGTCACTCTACAGTCAATTCTTCCTTTTCTAGGAAAAGACAATTGGATGTGCTCAACAGACCTTCAGGATGCATACTACCATATAAAAATGGAAAGGCGCTCCAGAAGGGATCTGCACTTTCAGCCTGGAGCCAGTCATTACCAGTTTTGTGCCCTGCCATTTAGTCTCAGTACAGCACCCAGAGTGTTCACCAAATGTATGGGGGTCTATATCAGAAGACCGAATGGAAATAACAGCGAACGTAAAAACATCGAAAAGACCGGACCTCGAAGTGCTATTTGTGAGATTGCGGTACATTGAAGACTGGAATATTTGCCCTTTCCTCACTGTAGTGAGATCTTGGATTTGGAATATATATTTAGTGGGGGGGGGTCACAGCCCCACAACAGCAAGTTGGAGGACCGGTCTTTTCGATGTTTTGCCGTTCGCTATTTCCATTCGGCCTTCCGATATAGACCCATGCATGGCAGTGGTTGCGGCTCACTTGAAATGTCAAGGATTCTGAGTGTTTCCATACCTAGACGAATGGCTCCTAATCGCCATGACCAGATATCAACTCTTAAGGGCAAGACAAACTACTATAAATCTTTGCTCTTATCTGGGAATCCCCTTGAACTTTGAGAAATCTTCCATAGAACCCTGTAAAAATCTGATTTCATAGGAGCTCACTTAGATACCACAAAAATGATAGTGAGACTTCCATCTGACAGACTTATGTCACTGAGAAATCAGATCAAGGTACTAATTTGCAAGAAAAGAGCATCTGAAAAACTAGTACTTCAAGTCTTAGGAACAATGGCAGCTTTGATTGTACTGGTACCTCTAGCCCACCTTCATATGCGGATTCTACAATGGTTGTTGTCGACCCAGTGGTCATTTCCATATCTACCAATGTCTCACAAGATCTTGATAACCGAAGTCTGCAGGAAGGATCTTCACTGGTGGATTTATTCCGATCAAGTCAGTCAAGGTTGCCAGTTTGTACCCAGTCATCCCCGGGCCATGGTGATGACAGATGCCTCCAGTATAGGGTTGGGGCATTATCTGGGAAAGATAGTCCAAGGCACCTGCTTCCCCCACAAGGCCCAGAGCAGTGCTTCTAGCATTGCAAGCCTTTCAAGACTCTCTCTGTTGGGGAGTTAGAGCAGTTCACTCAGACAACTTGTCAGTAGTCTGGTACATCAACAAACAGGGAGGCACCAAATCTTATCCTCTTTGACGGGAAGCCCTCTGGGTTTGACAGTGGGCAATATCTTCCAACTGCTTTCTGATAGCAATGCACATTCTGGGGAAATGCAACAAGCTCATTAGGGCAATTCTGATGTCTCATGAGTGGTCCCTCAAACAAAAAGTTGCAGAAAACATTTTCCAGAAATGGGGTCAGCCTTGCTGTGATCTCTTCGCATCACCTATGAACACCAAATGCAGCAGCTACTTTGCCCTAATCCTCCCTCATGGGAAGTCAGCGAGGGATGCATTGTTGCACAATTGGTCCCTGGGACTTCTATATGCTTATCCTCCAACCCCATTGATTCCAAAAGTGCTACAGCAAGCAAAATTGTTGAAGATAACAATCATCCTTATTGCCCCTTACTGGCCCAACAGATTTGGTTTCCATTTCTATGCCCTCATCTACAGGAAGATCCATAGATTCTGGACCCAGTTCCAGACCTACCTTTGCATCCACAAGGACTGGCTCTTCCGGACTTGAAAAAACTAAAATCGACAGCATGGCTGATCCAATTCCAGTGATAGCCAGGCATCCTCTTTTATTTTCTTCAGTGAGACACATTTTGCTTTCTTCACATAAATTTTCCACACACAAACTTTACAAAAGTATGTGGAAAAGGTTTGTCGTGTGGGCTATAGAAAAGAAAGTTGATCCTTTTACTGCTCCACTGGACTTCATTCTGGATTTTCTACTAAAACTTTTTAGCGAGGGAGCTGCTGCAGCTACTATAAGAGTTCAATTAGCTGCGATTTCTAATTATCATCTAGGAGAGGATGGTTTTCCTGTCATGTCCTATATCCTATAAGCTTTATAAAGCCTTTTTGAAGGGAGTTTTGTTGCTGAAACCACCTTACAAAAGTCCTTTGGCCCGTTGCGACTTGAATTTTGTATTATCTCATATGACTCATTCTCCAGTTGAGCCTTCAGCAAATTGTGATTTGAATTTCTTGGCTTGGGAAAACAATTTCTTTAGTGGCTATTACTTCAGCAAGAAGGGTATCTGAATTGCAAGCATCATATATAAAGCCACCCTATTTAATTTTTCACAAAGACAGAGTTTCATTACAAACTAACCCTTCCTTCCTGCCCAAAGTAGTCTCTGACACTAATCTCAATCAGTCCATTGAACTGCCAGTTTTCTTCCCAAATTTCCAAAACAAAGGAGAATATTTGCTGCACTTATTAGATGTTCACAGATAATTGCTTTTTTACCTATGCAGAGCAAAGCAGTTGAGAAAAACAGATCAATTGTTTGTTGCCTTTTCTGAAACAAGAAAAGGCTTGCCAGTTTCCAAAGTTATCTTGTCAAAATAGCTTTCTGATTGTAAGACTTCCATTTATAAAACACAAGATAAACAGTTGCCTAAACCAGTTAAAGCACATTCTACCAGATATGTGGCTATTTCTTCAGCTTTTCTGGCCAGAGAATCTCTACACAATATTTGCACAGCAGCCACATGGTCAAACCCCCATACTTTTATTACTCATTACAAAGTAGATTTGGCCTCCAGGGGTAGAGCTTCTTTTGGATCAATGGTTCTGAGGAGTATTCTTCCATGAGCCACTCAAGATTCAAGTTGCTAGGGACACTGTCCCATATGTGAGAATAAAGGTGGGACTGACAACAACACATAAGTTATGTACTTACCATAACATTCCATGTGTGTTGTCCAACTCCACCTTTATTCTCACACTCACAACCCTCCCACCTACCCCCTTCCTAGACTCCTGGAAGAACTGGTGATATAAAATGAAGCTTTTCCAGGACTCCTTGTTATTTGAAATCTTTAAGTACTTTGAATTGTATTACTTTCTCTCTTCTTATATAACTGTTTCCTTCCTTATTGGGCAAACAAGATCTGAGGTAATGGGGAAATGCATTCTGGGAAGGGTAGAATGCCCATGAACTTAGTTGGAGATGACAAGCTTCTGCATAAGGCCAGGAAGGATCCGACGGATCAGATCCAACCCATATGTGAGAATAAAGGCAGAGCTGGACAACACACATGGAATGTTATGATAAGTACATAACTTATTTATATTACTGTTACAAACCTAGAAAGTAGATAAAATAACAGGGTTTGCATTAGCATGAATTTTTCTGAAAGGTAAGAAGTCCGAAACTTAAATGTCTGCCATTATTTTCTGACTTCAGTCCTCAATGATTTACCTGAAAACCACAATTTTTATGAGAAACAGACTAAAAATATGTGGCATAAATCTGGACACTCTGTGAAAATCAGGATGGTTGAAAGGTATGTCAGCAATGTATATACTGTTGTCTAGTTGTGATAGTGGAGGTGGACAAATCCTATCCAACATATTTCAAATTCACAGACAGTACCAGTTGCCTCAAGGTATACTTGGGTGAGATTTGGGTAACCATGGCAAGTCACAATTCCCCTTCCATAGTGGCATGTTTTCATAAGCAATATGATATCTTAGTAGAGAGTCCCAGTGAAGGCAGCTTCACAACATCAAGTACCATAGTAAATGCAATTTTTTAAGTAAATAATGATTTTTGTGAGAATGGTGAACAGCTGAATACAGCACAGCAACTTAAGGAATTGCATGCAATGAAAAACAAATCCTCAAAATCAAATATTTAGTTCAGTTAAATGCACTGTATGAAAAGAAATGTACTGCAACATATCACAGAGGAATGTAACCCAAAGTCTGCGTTAATGTCGTGCAGTATCAAATGTAAACAAGAGGTACATGCTTTTGGATGACTCAATAAAGATTCCATTTAATTTTCTACAAAAAAGTACCCCAAAAGTTTTCCTCAACAGAACACAAATAATTTCAGCTACAAACAACCCCCATATCCACTGCCAGCCTCAAGTAGCTGGTTTGAATCTTCCAAGATAAAAAAAATTATTGTAACATAAATGTATTTTTTGTTTCAAAGAAACAGTAATCGGTGCTTGTATTCCAAGTTGCCTCACACAAATACACCTTAGCCCTACAAAGTTATAATTAAACAGAAAAATGCATGGGACCGTCCCTATACCTATTGCCTACCTACAATATCTGGTTTGAACCTGCCAGGATAAAAAATAATTATTCAATTTTGGGCATTTTGTTTCACAGAACAGTAATCAGAGTTTGTGCTCCAGCTTACTATACCCAAATACACATTAATCTTACAAAGCCAGAATTACAACAGCAAAGAGCAGGGGCCAGTAATTTCATCCACAGACAGGCCTACCCAGCATATGTGGTTTATATATATATATATTATTTAGTTATTGACCCACCTGGGATAAAAAAGTAATTGTTACATTAATGTACTCTTGTTCTAATTTTGCAGGATTAATGTGTATTTGGATGAACCAGGCTGGAATACAAGCTGTGATTACTGATGTTCTTCCTTATCACCATTGCAGTATTCATTTATTTAACATTTGTTAACCGTGAAGGTCCGACTGGGAAAGAACCCATTTTCAGTGGAGGCCCGGGGAGAAACACTCCAGGCACATGTCCTTGGAATGTGGGAGGAAACTGGAGTACCCTGAGGAAACCCATGTGAACGCATGGAGGATATGCAGACTCCATATACAAGGCACCCCAGCTGAGAATCGAACCAGGGAAGCTCTTGCTGTGAGGCATCCATGCTAACCTCTGAACCACTGCTGTTCAATCTTGGGATATCCTGCCTAGGATAGCCAAACATCTGGCCAACATACCAAAGCATTTACATCTTCCAGGTGCCATATGTCCTGAGTGCCAGGTGTAATGTGTACGTACGAACACCTAATCTTCAGAAATGGAGTGCCCCAGAAGAACCAAAGCAATTGTAGAAGAAAATAAGAACACATACATCCAGGAGGGGAAGAAGAAGAAAGGGATTAAAGAAAGACCCTTCAGCCAGATGGAAAATGACAGTAAGTAATGGAGTAGGATGTAGGGACAAAATAGTGCAACAGTGAGAAGTAGGACATCTACTGTTATAATTAGATCTTACACAACTTACTCTATATCACTGTTGCAGTAATCTTTCCTGTTGAGAAAGAACAAAAAATACTATAAAGTATGGGAGAAGGAAGCTACTGAACAGCTCTTTAAAACCTCATAAAGGATGGCCCTGGCAAAATCTGCCCTAGCCCTAGAAATGATGTCCAACTTTTAATGTTTATTGAAAGTGTGAACAGAAGACCAAGTAGCAGCTTCCAACATGGATCTAATATCCAGACCCTGAAAAAAAGTACCAGAATAGACTACTGCCCTGGTATAATGAGAATGAACAGAAGAGGAAAGTTTCTTGCCATGAAAAGAATAGCACAAAAAAATGGCGTTAAAAATCCAGGAGAGAATGGTCTGCTTAGATACCACCAAAAACAATCTCCTGGCATGTAAAGAAACAAAAAGCTGCTCAGATTTTCTGATATGTTTTATCTTGACAAAGTAATATCTGAGCTGTTTATGTAAATCCAAGGCGTGAAAAAAACCCTCTCACTAGGATTCTTTGAAGAAGGGAAAAGAGAAGGAAGATGAATAGACTGATTCAAGGACAAATCATTAACCACCTTGGGCATAAAAGAAGGAATGGCATGAAGAGACCCTGTCCCTGTGACTGCCATGAGTGCTTGAAGTTCAGAGAACCCCTTGGCAGACGTAAGAGCCAAAAAAAACGTCAGTCTTCCAAGTACAATGTTGTGGGGAAGAAAAAACTGCACGCTCAAAAAAGGACTGGGTCACTTTCTCAGGAACACAGTTAAGATCCCAAAATGGAAGAATACACTTTCATGGAAGCTGAATATGAAGGATACCTTTTAAAAATTTTGACTTCAAAAGTGGAAAGGTGGATTAAGAGGCAGGCAAGCAGAAATGGCTAGCAAATGAAATTGTAAGAGGTGAATATGCTAAATCAGAATTGAGCAACTAACACAAATAAAAAAAGACTATAGGATCCCCCACAGAAAAATGGGCCCAGGTCATGCTTGAGACACTAAATAGAAAAGCTCTTCCATTTATTCACATATGAATTTATTTGTGGGTCTTCTGGCCTCCTGCAAAATACAACATATGTCCTCAGAAAACTGGTGCTTAAAAGGAATCAAAACCTATCACCCAAAGTATCGACTGAAGGGTAGACAAGTGAGGGTGAATACAAGATCTCTTGTCTTGTATGAGAAGATTCATCCTGTGAGGTAACTTGTGGTGACTGCCCCTGGCCAGATGAAATAGAAGGGGGAACTAGTGCTGTCTGGGCCAAAAGGGAGTCATCAGCAAGATTTTGATTGTATTCTGAGAGGGAGTCAGCACAGACATTTTGAGATTAGGTGTGAACCCCACACTGAGCCAAAGAAGCATAGTGGAGTGTAGATCCTGAATCAGGAAGACAGAGAAATGTAAACATTTCCTAAAGAGAGGGTGAATAGGAATGCTGAGGTAGGCATCCTTTAAATCCAGGGATATCAGACAGGCTTGAGGAAGTAACAGAGGGAAAAGTGTCTGAAGAAACAACATCCTGAAGACAAAAGTGTCTGAAGAGACATTCTGAAACAAGAAACTTTGAAAAACGTGTTGAGAAAAGACAGGTCCAGAATGGGTCTCCATGACCCTTCCTTCCTGGGAACTAGAAATATCCTGGAATAAAACCTTTTCCCTGCTGATTTTGGAAAATGGAAAGTACCCAAGAAATTGTGGTTATCTGTTGCCAAACAGGAAAAGAAAGAGTCAAGCTTTGGGACAGAGGAATCTAGCTGAGGGTTAGGAATGGCTGAATGTTAAGAAAGCTTTTGACCTTTAGAACCCTGAGAAGGTTTGTCTGGAAAAATTCTCCTAGAAGCTCTGTTGCCTTTAGAGGGCTGTTTAGACTGCTTATGAACAAAAGAAGACTTAGAAGGATAATTTCACTCATACTTAGGAACAGGAGAGACAAAGATTTGTTTTCTGAAGGGTCTTAAATAAAGTAATTCACCGCAGCAGTGCCAGAGAGATTTTGATTGTCTAAGGGATAATCCAGTAATTTGGCCTTCATACCTTCAGGCAGAGTGTCACCAAAAATACCTCCTCATAACAGATACAGATGCAGTTGCCCTAATGAAGGTATCAGCAGCATCATAGCTACATTTAATAGAATGAAGAGCCACCTGAGAAGCAGAGCTGAAAAGGGAAATAGCATAAGACTTGCCCTCTGAGTCAGGTAAATTAGCCCAAATGCCCCCAAGTTAGGAGAGAAGAGCCAGAACATACCTAATCATATGGGTTTGGTAATTAATTGCCCTGAATGCTAAGGCAGCAGAGGCATATACTTTTTATACCATACCTGACTATGGCACAGCTGTCCTTATCAGAAGGTAAAAGCTTAGAAAAAACTAGCAACTTGGAAGATTTATCAGTGGCTACAGAAATAACAGCAGGATCAGAGGAAAGGCTTTTATATAAAAACAGCATCAGAAACTTTATAGAATCTGTCTGCTTTTTTAGGGGCAGGAGGTTGAGAGTCAGGGGCTTGAGAAGCTGCAGCTAAAGTATCCAGGAGGGCACTGGTGGGACTGCTGAAGGCTGAGGAAAATCAATTTGTAAAAGTTCATAGTATATTTTATAAACCTCAGAAACTTGGGAACAATCCCACTTGAAGTGTTCCCTCATATAAATCACTGTATCCTGGAAAGACAATTCCTCCATAGCAGAGGCAGGACAAAGTGAATCCTCTTCTTCAGACGCCAGAGCAAGGGGAGAGTGAACCTGAGAGAAGTAGGCCAATGACTCCTCACCAGAGTCCAACTCCTCATCTGAGGAATCAGTCCCTAAGGCATCTGGAAGGAGTGTAAGACCAGGCAAGAGAACAGGAACAGATAATCTTTGAGGGGGCTTAAGAGCCATAAGAACATTGAAGAGCCTCTGAGTAAAATCCCACAATTCTTTGTGGGGATCCTAAGTCTCAGGGTCCACATGCTTAGTCTTCTGATTCTTTTTTAAAGGAACATCAGCTTTAACAAATCTAGGAGGTTCATACACCAGTCTAGATTCAATGAGGGCACCAGGCGCCTCTTCCCTAATAAGAATTTGGGGGGGGGGGTCTATATCAGTTTGTCGAAAACTAACTCCAGTGAACGGCCATTCATCGAACATAAATCAGCGAACAGCCATTCATCAAATGTTCACATCAGCTAACATTTTTACAGGGCAGTGAGTTACTTGTCCAACATACCGATTGTCACACACACTGCAGTATATCAAACTCACCAAGGTGGGGTGGGGGGGTTGTGCCCCCATACCCCTCTACTTATATATACCAACTCCTAGATCACACTACAGTGGGGAAAAGGGAACATTTCCTAATGCTGACCAAGTAACTCACTGCCCTGTGAAAAACATTCACTGATGTGTATGTTCAATGAACAGCCATTCACTGATTTATGTTTGATGAATGGTTGTTCACTGAATTTAGTTTTTGACGAACTGATATAGATCCAAATTTGAGGAATCCCCTAGACCCCACTGAAATAATTAGCCATGTTTCCCCCTCCACATCTGCACCAGATCTAGGTACAGCTCAGCAGACATGCTGGTAGACAGTTCCACGTCGATCTCCAACTGGGTCATGGCAGTGGGAGCTGACAGCAGCACCAGAGAGTCTTTGGGTTATTCCTCCAACCTGACAGAAATGTAGGTGGAGACGGGACAGCAGCAGAATCAGTTTGCACCTTTTTGAATTTAAGTGGTGCATGAATATCTGACGGGTGGATTCAGACTTGATACCATGAGCCAAAAGCTTCAAGTACTGGTTCTCCAAGTAAATGGAAAGCATTGACAGATGACTTTGGAGTGTCTTAGGGACAGAAGCCTGACAAATCTCAGACTGTGTATGGGTGTGGGTAGCACCCAAACAAAAAAGACACTGCTCTTGTCTACCTTTATGGGGAATCTGCCTCCCACACTCAAATTTTCACTTCCTGGATGACATGCAAACTAAAATAATAGAAAAAAGAAAGGAAGAGACCCTCAGTGGGGCACATATCTGTAGATGGCTCGATAGTGAACATAAGTGAATGAATGGCTTAGACTCCAAATTCAAACATAGTGTTCAGACTGTCAGCAAATATATTCTGAGGATTAGGTATTTGTACATCACATATGTACCTTAAGCCTGGCACATAGGACATATGGCATCAAGAAGATGTAAAGGCTTTGGTATGCTGGCCAGACATTTGGCTACCCTCAGCAGGAGTTCCAAGAGTGAACAATACTGCAACGGTGATAAGGAAGGACAACAGTAATTGTAGCTTATATTTCAGCGTGCTTTATGCAAATACACATTAATACTGTTAAGTTAAAATTAGAACAGCAAACAAAAGGGCCAGTCATTCAGTCTACAATCTTTATACTCATTGTCTTGCCTACAGTGTCTGTTGTGACCCGACTCTTTAAAAATAACAAAATAATGGTTGCATTAATGTATTTTTTTATTTTTTACATAGACAGTAGTCACAACTTGTATTCATTTTACTTCACCCAAATACACCTTAGTCCTGTAAAGACATTATTGCAACAAATCATAAGGGTCAATCATTTCAAAAATAAACAGCCTCCATAACCATGATCTACATAAAGTATCTGGTTTGGCCTTGCCAGGACAAAAAATATATATAATTATTACATTTTATGCATTTTTGTTTGACAGAACAGTAATCACGGCTTGTATTCCTGCTTGCTTCACCCAAATACATATTACAACAGCAAACAACAAGGGCCAGTCATTTAATCAAATGACAGTCCCCATACCTATTGCCTAAATAAGGCATCTGGTTTGGCCATGCCAGGATAAAAATAATTATTGTTATTTTATTATATTTATTTATTGATCCTGCTAGGATAAAAATAATTGCATTCATCTATTTTTTTGTTTCACAGTAATGGTAATCACAGCTTGTATTCTATATTGCTACACCCAAATGCACATTAGTCCTGCAAAGTTAGAATTAGATCAACAAACAGTAGGGACAGACACTTCATCCAGAGCTAGCCCCCATACCCACTAGCTTCTCACAGTATATAGTTTAATCCTTCCAGGATAAAAAAATAAATGGTTGCATTAATGTATTTTTGCTTCATACAAACAGTACCTATAGCATATATTCAACTTGCTTCACCTAAACACACATTAGACCTGCAAAGGAAGAATTACAGCAACACGCTCAAGTGCAATTGCTTCATCTACAGAAAGCCTCAATACAAATCACAGCCCAAAATATCTGAACTGATCCTGCCAGATTAAAAAATAAATAAATAATGGTTACATCGATGTGTTTTCCACATAACCAGTAATTACAGCGTTTATTTTTTTTCATCCAAATACACATTAGTCCTTTAAAGACAGAAATACAACAACAAACAGTAGAGACAAATTTCACCAACAAACAGCCCCCATACCCATTGCCTACCTAAAGTATTTGTCTTTTACCCTACCAGCATAAAAATAAAGAATAGTGGCTACATTAGTGGAATTTTGGGGTCTATATCAGTTCTTCGAAAAAGCTGAAGGTAGGATGATGGGTTAAGTGATGCATGTAATAAGGGAAAGGTATTCCCAAGTAAAAGCAGCTGTGGAAAAGTAAAGAAATATACTGGCATTAGGTGTGATCAAACATGTTAATAACCACAAGATACTACTAGCGCTACCACATTTGAAACTACGGCAAGCTAAAAAGTGGTGGAAAGTGTGACTTCAAGGCACAGTAATATGTTTTTGCATAATGAAATGACAGCAATGTAAAAAAGTGTATGGTTAGCCTGTAGTTGTCCTTTACATAGCTGATGCTCTTTGTTTTTTCCTCATCTCCACATCTCATTTCAGTGCACTCCACTCAGTCTCCCTCTTCAGTGCTTTATCAATCACAAAGGGAAATGCATTTGGAGGAGCCACTCACGATCTTAGGATAATCAGGTTACCTGTCTGACTCCTGAAATTACATTTCCCATTGCGCCTTGTGATGAAATGCAAAAATATTTACCAAAAATATATGTATAAACTAAAACAAAACAATGCCAATGTGGGTTAAAATAGGAAAATATATTGGCAAATAAAGCAGTCTCTCAAATGTGTCCTGTTTTGCAGGACACTTTCTGATTTCAACCAAAACATGAAAAAAGTTTTTTTTTTTTTCTTTCTTTTTTTTTTTTTGCACCAGGTTATTAAAAGGGGAGAGCTTATGCCCCTACGCCAAGGCCTAAATCCACCACTGGTACAGGTGAAAACGAGTCGGTATCTTTAAAGCCAATACTAAAGGAGAGAAGACCGAGGCATTAATTGGCATTAACTTTAGGTGATGAATAACATCACTGGATCTGTGATGTCATTAACATGATTTTGGTATTATTAAATAGAGACCAGTTTTTAACATGGACTGTTACCTGAAGAAGCTACTTAATGAAAAATGCATTTGTGCTTTGTATAAAATACCTTATATCTGTGAATTGTTTGCATTAAATATTCTGTATTCGCTGTAATATGTTGAGACATTTTTTTCATTTTTTACCCTCACCATTAAGTCAAGTACTGAAGACCAAGAGGAATTCATACATGAAACATAGGAGGGAAAAATAGTAGTGGATGGGGACATAATTTTAACAGAAACAGACTGGAATAATATTGATTCAACAACATTAGGAAGGAAATTATTCACAACATATGTTCAGGAACAACAGTCGCTTCAGATTGTAAAAAAAACTACCAGGGAACGGAAAATACTAGACATGGTTTGTGTTCCTAAAAAAATTATTGTTACATTATGTCAAGTTTTACCACCACTGATGTGCAGTGATCAAGGGGTTATAAAGGTTAACTTGTTGGTAGATAATTCTGCCAAACTGAAATGCAAACCAGCACACAAAAGATTAATAACAGATTATATGGACACAAAACAGTCACTGTGTAAAACTAAATGGAGTGATGCATTCATTGGAAAAACTGCAGAAGGAACGTGGAAGGTTTTGAAAGAGAAATTGCAAAAAATAAAAAAAAATATTTAACCTCAGGATCTAGGCACATAACATCAGAATGATATATTTCCAGAAGAACAAAATACTTGATTAAGGTGAGACAAAAATATAAGAAATGGAAAAGAGGTCAAACTACAACTTTGAAAACAGAAACAAACAAGCTGGACAAACAAATTTACCATAGTAAGAGACATGATCAAGAAAATTGTGAAGAAAATTTATATAAAGATATTGTATATAATAGGAAATAATTTTATAGATACATAAGATGTGGAAGGAGTAAAGATATACAGATTGATAAACTGTGTAGATTCTCAAAGTTATTCTCAGACACAACAGATTGTAGATATATTTAAAAAATCTTATGCAAAACAGTTTGGCTTCACAAAGGGGGTGATAATTGTCCTAGTGACACCCAGGTAAACTCAGATACTGAACTCAAATTAGATTACACTGAAAAATAACTATGAAAACTGGATCCAAACAAAGCACAGGGTGGAGACAGAATTAGTAATAATGACTTGAGAACACTTCAGCAAGAACTTATTGTATATTTATTATTTACTAGGTTATATAAATATGGAGAGATTCCTCAAGATTGGAAACATACAGTTATTAAACCTCTCATTAAAGGAAAGGGGAATAGGACAAACACAGAGTCATACATACCTTTGAGTCTACTTTCATGTTGTATAAAAAATAATGGAGAAGGTAATATTGGATAAGTTACTGTCAGAACTGGAAAGGTTGGAACTTGAAACCATAAATCAGCATTCATACGTTGAAAATAGATCTATTGCCACCTGTAACATGATGTTCCATAACAATATAATAACAGCTGTGAATGATAAATTGTGCTATGATGTAATTTATATAGATTTATCTACCGCATTTGACAGGGTCATAAAGAAAACAGTTATCAGTAAATCAGAACAACTAGGTATTGATGTATTCTTGTTGAGATGGATAGCTACATGGCTTTCATATAGGACATGGCAAGTATCATACAGAAGCTGGACAGGTGAAATTCTTGTTTACAGTCAGGTGTCCCAAAGGGCTCTGTCCTAGGTCCATTCTTGTTTAGATTGTATTTTTCATATCTATTTTTTTTTCATCTGAATTGTTCTACAGTCCTTGATTTGAAATTGGGTAAACTGATTACATGTGTTACAGATAGGTCATGACTGCAAAATAAACTTGACTCTATATATATATATATATATATATATATATATATATATATATATATAAATGAAATCCCACTTACCTGACTTTCATAACATCGAGCCGAGAACACCAAAAATTCAAAGCACTGACTGCACAGAACACCAACGTTAAACTAAAGGTAAGTAACCCGCTGGCCAACCCAACAAACAAACTGAAACGGAAGCAAGGAAAACACACCCACATGGGGGCTTTGAACCCCTCCCAAGTAAATATACTAACCCTGAGATCGAACTACCGTGGAAGTCAGGGGCAAAGATCAACATGCAGGCCAAGCAGTTACTTACCTTTAGTTAAACGTTGGTGTTCCAAGCGGTCTGTGTTTTGGACTTTTGGTGTTGTCAGCTCGATATTATGATAGTTGGGTAAGTGGGATATCATTTATGTGAAGGGTACCCATGTATATATATTTTCCTGTGGCTGTCCACTCAGACTTCTGTCTCAGTGACAGGTTAACTTTTCTTGGATGATTTGAATCTATCACATTGCTATTATGACAGCATAAGTGGTTTACACTACTCTGCTCTACAGAGTACAAGGATAGGGATATCTGCTTTACCACGAACCTTGCCATACTTCGCCGGTCTCAGAATAGTTCAGATCAGTTTGCTCTCTTAAGTAATGTGAGACCTACCACCATCAGTGGGATACTGAAAAAGATGCATCACTATTTTTATTTTATTTTTAATTTGTTGACTATTCTAGAGTCTTGATCTTAGTGGACCAATTTCAGCCTAAGCCCAGAGAAAGAAGAGAAGAGCATAACAGTATAACAAATTAGGTTGGATAGCACAGTAGGTAAAGTTAGTGCAAATAAAACATATGACATTAAGACATTTTAGAATATTTCATTAACAAAAAAAATGTTGTTGTTTACATTATTACAGATGTCCAATGTAAGACAAAGGAGAAAGGGGAAAATCATCACATAAAAAAAAAATAGGAGGAAAGAAGAATGGAAAATAAGGTGGTTAAATAAATTTACTAAAAGTCTACAGGCAAAAAGGAAATATGTGATCGTGATTTGCTGACAGAGGTAGACCACCACCACACAATCCAACATTCTAGTCATTAGAAGACTCCGTCGTGAGACACACTGATGTCCCTCTCACCAGGCTGAGTAAAGAGAAAGTCGTGGTCAGTTGCTTATCAGGGGCTAGGATCTGCCACATTATGCACACACTCAGGTCACTGGACCACAATTACCAATATGACTCAGTCATACTCCATGTGGGAGTACATGACTTGAGACATACCTTCCTAGACTATATGAAGAGAGACATTACGGAGTTCTCGGAATATGTGTCTCTGGCTGGTACGAGCCTAGCATTGAGCAGCATTTTACCTTCTCCAAGGATGATGCCACAATACAAACAAAAGATGATTGACTTTAAAAACTGACTTAGTTTCTGGTGTCATTCTAAGGGGGTGTAGTATATGTCAGCATGGGTTCCTATTAGGTGATTGAAGAAGCATTATATCGAATGTGTGTTGGTTGAATTTAAAACAACGAAAAGGCAAAATAGCGAAGCGGCTTTTAAGCGAATTCTTTCCCAGGGAAAGAATTTACTTGGCCGCTTCCGTTACTTTGCCGTTTTTGGCACTGTAGTGCGATCTCGGAGTTGGTATGTTTAAGTAGGGGGGGGGTGGGGCACAGCCCCTCACATTGGGGGTGTGGAGGGGCAAAGCCCCCCACTTTATGTATTATTTAAATTTTTTTTCTTTTTGGAACAGCGATTTGTTTCCCTTGGAATAAAATAGCTGTTCTGAGCTTTCAAGATTGTAAGCTTTCACTTACATGGGTTCAATTATTCATCGTTCACTTTTTTAAGTGTTTGATGATATAATATAGACCCGTCAACATGGAAGGAGATGGTCAACAGACCACACTGCTTTGCCAAGTATGGTCTGCATCTCTCTCCCCTAAGCTTTTGAATGTTAGCTAAAACATTGTCTTCCCTCATAGTGCCGTTTTTTAGGCAATGCCAAACTGAATGTACTTCTGACATAGCAAATCAAAACCAAGAAAATGTAAAGGTATTACTGCTCTGTGCTAGGAGTCTAAACAAAAAACTCCACTCCCTAGAAGCTCTCTTTACCCTAGAGAATGCTGACATATGTGCGGTCACTGAGACATGATTTAAAACCACAGAGAGCACGCCAACAGTGCAAGGTTATAATGCCTTCCACACATTTAGGCCAGCTACTTCATAGGCAAGGACTAAAGGTGGAGGTGTCTCTATTTACAATAGAAATAAATATACTTCAAGGCTGGTCAAACAGGACAATGCAGTTGAGCTTCTCCATGTTCAAATCACCATAGGCAAAATCCAGTACCACTTCCTTGCAAGCTATAGGTCCACTTTATGACCCAGGAAACTCATACCATGTATTTAAGCTTATTAGAAGCACTAACCATCCAACCCAATACCATATTCACGTGTGACTTTAATTACCACGCTATATCTGGGAATCCTATACAACACCAAGTGTGCATGTACAGAGATTCCTGGATTTTGTAAACACAAACTCCCTGGACCAGATAGTCAATACACCAACCAGGGGTGCAACCATAATGGATCTGATCCTCACTAATACTGGAGAATGCTACACCCCCCTACTGTAATGTGTTCCCTGGTAAGGTCAGACCACAAAATGGTCTCCTTTGAAATAAAAATAAAGCCTGGACCCCCAGCTAAACCTGGAATATTCAGGAACTATTCAAAGGGTAACCTCCTGCAATTAAGTGAGAACCTGGCAAAATTTCATGCCCCCCATAAACCCTGAGAACACTGCTGCCTATGTAGAACTGTTCACAGAACTCCTGTACAAGCTTGTATGCATAGAGGCAGTTGTACCCACCAGGAAGAAGTACAAAACTTACTCAAAAAACAAGACATCCTGGTGGAATCACTAAATCAATAGGCAGCATAACAAAAGGAAGAAAATAATAGCAAAAATTAAGAGGTGCAGCACCCAGCAGGATAAAAGTACTCTCTTCAAACTAAACAACTCAGAGGACAAATAAAGTCTCCCATAGCCAAATTTGAAGTAAGTTTGATCTCCCAGGCCAAGGACAACCACAAAGCATTCTTTAGCTATGTCCGCAACCTCAAAAGCAATACACAATTGTGTGCAGAGCTCAATGTAAATGGTGCCACCTATACCGAGCCAGAAGATATAGCAAACCTCCTGGCTGATAAATTCAGCTCCAGCTGTACCCCTGTCTCCCCCTCAACCTTCCCTCAGGAAATATCAAATACAACTCCCCCTGCTATCACTAGGGAACAGGTCCTTAATGCTCTCTCTAAGACCAAGAACACTGCATCAATGGGCCCAGACAGTATCGTAGGATGCCTTCTAAATAGCATGAAACATGATCTGTTAGGGTCTCTGGAATTACTGTTTAACTGTAGCTTCCAAACAGGCTTCGTGCCTCATGAATGGAGAGAGGCAACAGTCATTCTTCTGCACAAAGGTGGGCCATCTACAGACCCTGGAAACTACAGACCCATAAGTCTCACCAGTCTTATATGTAAAGCCATCGAAGGAATTATCATGAAGATGATCACTAGAGATATAGTAAACCTCCAGACAATGGACCCAACCCAGTTTGGTTTCATCAAGGGCAAATCATGCCTACTCAACCTGGTGGATTTCTTTAAGAAGGTCACCAAAACAAATGGATGAGGGCAGAATTGTTCACACTGCCTACCTTGACCTGGCCAAGGCATTGGACACAGCACCCCACTCGGCGCATTGTTGATAAACTCAAGAGGTTAGGTACAAACCTGTCATGTCACCTGTTGGATAGCCAACTGGCTCACAGACAGGATGCAGGAGGTTAGACTTGGGCGAATCCACCTCTACAAAGAGGCCAGTCACAAGTGGAGTCCCTCAGGGATCAGTCATTGGACCGCTCCTTTTTGGCATTTAATCAAGGCCAATGCCAGTGGTCTCTGGCTGACTAAATTTGCAGATGATTGCAAATTAGGAGCTGTCATTGAATCTCACACTGACACAAATGTTCTCCAGGAGGGACTGACAAAGACAAACAACTGGTGTCAGAGCCATGGACTAAAAACTAAATGCCAAGAAATGCATAATAGTATCCTTTGGGAAGTCATCCATCCATGGTAACTATCATATTGACAACACACCCCTTAGAGTTGACCCAGTAGTCAGGGACTTTGGGACACACATAGTAATCTAGCCTTTGACCATCACATGTCTACAGTGGTGAGGAAATCATTCTATGTTGTGCCACTTATAAACAAAGGTGTAGCATCTAAGTCCAAGGAAGTCATTGTTCCACTGTGTTTGGCATTCATCAGACCTACCACTGAGTACAGTGCCCCCTTTGGTGTGTAGCTAAGCAGGCATATCCAACAAATGGAATGTCCACAGAGGTTCATCACTAAAAGAATACAGTGTATAAGTAAAATGGCCCATGCAGACTGCCTCAAGGCTCTATCCCTGCATCCTGTCTCCTACAGGCTTTTGAGGGGAGATCTGTACCTACAGGGAATTGTCAGACCCCACTCTGATGGAGCTCCTGCATATCTACAAAACAAACAACACCAGAATTACCCATTCTAAAGATTTAAACCTTCCCTGTGATATACATAGGACCTGCTGGAGAGATAGGTATGTATCCCAGAGACTACCCCATCTTTGGAACAGGCTCCCCATCCATGTGAAGCAGAGGACCTCCTTAATCCAATTCAAGTGCAACTTGGACAATTGCATGGGAAACCGGAAATTCATCCCTGGTTTGGCATCTATGTCTCTAATGGTCACCTGTAAATGGTTCATCTCCCAGGCCCGTGTTTACACTTATCAAGGGTATCAGAACTTGTCAGAGATGTGCCCTTTGTGGTCATTAGCCTAATAAACACTTGTGAACCTAAGAGACGTTATAGTATGTGTCCTGTTTGCAAGCTTTTACATTTTGCTTGGGTGAACAGGTAGAATTTCTACACAGTTCTAAGTTTTGGATAACAGGTCATTTCTCTAAGATGAGGTGGAAGAGTTTCTGAAGTTTTTGGCCTAGATTAGAGAAAATGTTCATCATTCCCTCTGCTGCAGTAACCTTTATGGATTGTTTTCCTGCCCAGGAAACAACAACCGGCCAGCTTCACAAAGCTTTGGTATCACCTCCACACCTTCACTTTGACTGCTGATTGGCAAGCCCCAAAGAGGGAAATCAGCAGCCAAAGTGAAGATTTCTTCATTACTTCCTTGCCACCTTGAGGAGAAGCATTTCAGAGGTTTCATCAGAGCAGCAGTTAGCTTTGTTCCTGGCAGATAAGTCCCTGTTCGGGAAACATTCCACAAATAAATTGTAGTCCCTGTAAGAAAATGTTATTTAATTTTATTTTTTTACTAAAAGCAGTCTATTTGTGTTATTCAACTAATTGGAGGCAGTTTCTGTGAAGATGTAGGTCCTGTTTACATAAACTTTTATTTTGTGACTAAAAGTTTTACTTTGAGATGGGCAGAGATGTATTTTCCAGTGTACTACTTATGTTCACTTCATGACAACCTACTTGATATTTTTCTTTTTCTGCCAGTGCATTTAACATTTTAAATGGAGTGCTGACAGAGAATCTGAGTGCTACTTGTGCTTTTACTCTGTGGAGGGACTAGAATAAGCAGTATGAGTGTAAGTGTGCTGCTTCTGTACACTAGGTACAGTTTGCCATTGAGCCAATTAATTCTAGCAACGTTTACTGATTCTGGCATTTCCTCCTCAGCTACAGAGTAGATACACTTACTCCGGTCCTGCTTGTTCCACTCCTGGTGATCCTTACATTTTATCATGTCCCCAGAACTGTGATGAGTTTTAAAGGGGTGATTTGCTGCAAATCAGCTTTGTGTGGAAGCGTGTAGGGTAGTAAAGAGTGGGGACACATACAGTAGGGTAGGCAGGAGGTAGGCTTAAGGTATGTTTTTTCTAGTTCTGTCTGTTAGGTAGGGTTTTGTTCTATATAAGAGGCCGAGACTTTTTTAATAACAGTTTGGAAGTGCACGTCATATTTCACATTGTAACTCCTAAGAGTTTGGTGTTGGGGAACTGTTCAATCAGGGTATTATTTAATTAAGTGATTTTGACAACGAGTTTTGCTTTGGGAGTTTGTTTTGGGTTGAAAAGCAGTTTCTTTTTTGAGTATTAAGTAGGTGCTGTAAGTTGTCTAACCAGGATTCTGTGGAGGTAAAGGTTACTTGAGTAATTTCTTGATGATTTTGTAGATTAGAGGCTATGCAAATGAGTGTAGAGTCATCTGCATATTGTACAAGATTGCCATGCCTGGAAGCAGTGTGTAGGTCATTTGTAGATATGTTAAACAGGAAGGGTCCAAGGATGGAACCCTGTAGCACTCCTACAGTAGTGGATTAAAATGATGAGTATTATTGCTGCCATTTGATTGCTTGGAATCTATCTGTTAGGTAGCTGCTAAACTGGGAGAGGGAGAAAGGGGAGAGACCTAAGAAGGAGAGTTTTAGTAATAGCTTATGGGAGAGATGGTGTTGAATGCTTTGGACAGGCCTACAAATAAGGAATATACTCGTCTTCTGGTATTTTCTATTTTTATTAATGGCATCAGCAAAGTGAAGCAGGGTATGGTTGGGACAAAAACATGTTGCTTGGGGAAGAAAAGATTGTTTATGGTTAGGTGTTGCAGTAATTAGGGAATAATAATCTTCTCTAATGTTTCAGACAATGGTGACAGAATGGAAATTGGTTTGAAGTTGGAGTAGTTAGCAGAGGGTCCTCCTTTGTGAAGAGTAAGTATGTATACCTTCTTCCAAATGCTGGAACATGAGATTATAGAATAGCTATGTTTATTAATATAGATATGGGATATGACAGAGCTTCAGCTGCAATTTTTAGAAATTCAGGAGGATGCATGTCTTCAGCAGAGCTTGTAGTTTTTAGTTTTTAGAAGATATTTTCTTGTGGTGGAGGTAGGGACAGGATTGAGTGAGAAGTGTGCTTCCATGGGGTTTTATAGGTAGAGATGGGTTTGTTTGATGTGGGGTTTCTTTGATAAGTGTGGCTACAGTTTGAAGGAATTATTTATTAAAGTTATTAGTGACTATTGATGACATGTCTTCTGGAGAGGGAATGGGTTGCTGACTTTAGCCTGGATTTAATATATTTTGGACTAATCACAACATTTTTTTAGTATTATTTTAATGTGCCTGCTTTAAGTTAAAGCAGTAGAGCTTTTTTGTTATGCCTTATACCATGTTTGGTTATATTTCTTATCCATTTATTGTGTAGAGGGTTTTCCAGGGATTTGTTGGTGTGCCATAGTTTCCAGGCCTCTAAGCTCTATTACTTGCCTGTTGCTTTTAGACAGCCGTGTTGCTGAATTAATTTTCACTCTTTTTCCCCTGATGGAAGCATGTCCATTCAGTATATTGGTAAAGGTTTTGTTAAATTCAAGGATGGCTTCATCTAAAGGAGGATTTTTTAACATATTCCAATTGTATTGCCTGAGAGTGGAGATGAAAATTTCTATGTACATTAACATTGGATAGTTATGCACATTCTTGTATACATGATGTTTTACTGGATTACATACAAGCCTGTTAGCAAAACTGGGCAGGTGGCCAGCTAGGTTGTCAGATAGGGTGCCTTAGCTGTAGATATTACTGGATTTAGTTGAGAGAATCCAGTCTAGAGTAAAGGCCTTAGTGGAGGGCTTGTTATGTCTTGTTGGTGTATTGATGAGCTGAGAGAAACCATACAGGTTAATACTGGTAATGGTGGTATCAGATACAGTTTAGTTTCAGTTTTCTGTTAAGGTCCTTAAGAAAGACATGTTTTGGGGGGTATATGGTAGATGGCCAGGATAGTATGTCCTCTGCAATGCTGACTTTATTGCCAGGGAGAATATATGAGTTTGCTTGAATCAGGCAATATGAATCTCTGCATTATTGAATGAGGAATATTTTTTTTGCTAAAGTGATATGTCCAGGTGTTTCAGGTACATAGTAGCTACCTCACTTGCTTTTTTTGGATGTACAGTATGCTCAAAGGACACTATATCCTGGTGGGAGGATTTCAGTGTCTTTGACGTCTGGTTTTAGCCATGTTTCTGTAATAGCGAGGATGTCAGGTTTGTAATGTGATATGAAGGAATGCATTTTGGTTACTTTATTACAGATGGGTCCTAAGGATAAGCTTTATAAATGTTACACTTGTTTTAGCTGAGTTGCATGAGTGAGATGTATTATTACTGGTTGTGTGGGTCACTATGGGAGAGGCTGTTGAGGTTGGAACTGGGTTGGGTTGAATGTCACCACATAGTTGCAGACTGGGTAGGGATAGCTGGAATATACAATGCCACTGGGTTTTAAGTTTTTTTCTTTGTGAATAGTCTGTGAGTTGGGTTACTTACTTTTATATATGTTTGTTTGAAACATTGATATGAGATAGGTTGTAAATGTTGTGGGCTATATGGAATGAAATATGGGAGTGATTGCCATTAAGAGCATAATTCTGATGTTGAGAGGTATATGATAGCTGGTTATGGATGCTGGAAAGAGGAGGGAAGTGAATTCTAGTACTTTGACTAGCTTGCTAATTGCTATGTGAGTATTCATTTAGTGAAAATGTAAAGAGGATAATGATAGAGGGCTGGATGGATAGGGTTTGGCTGGTTGTGATATGGGTGAAGTGGAAGAGGTTATTGAGTTACAATGTAATAGAAATACAGCTGAAAGAAAGAAAAAAGGCAGGAAGTGGTTAGTGGGTGTGTAACAAAGTGGCAAAACAATAAGTGTAGATGTTGTGAGGGTGGGTGGGAATTGGGGGTAGGGTAGGGGAGCAGAGTAAGCCTGAGAATAGTGAGGGTGAATGGTGTGAGCTGCACCAATCAGGTACATCAATGGAATGCAAATAGTCTCTCCACAGATGGTTTTCCACCAAAAACAGTCAGTGAGGTAGAATATTTAGGGATACAAAGACAAGGTCTTTGAACACTAACTACTTGAGGTGAGTTACAGCATTTAATTTCATTGTTATGGGCTTTATTTCCTTTTTCCACAGAAATTTTACATTGCTAAAGTAGAATATTCTAAATTGTCAATTTAGTTTCAACTAAATCAGTAGAAGATCTGTGGGTGGGGGTGGAGGAGCCTTTCCAGCAGATTAAACACTACAGCAGAACACACTGATGCAGATCTGAGGAAAAGCAAGATATTTCAGCAGTTTAATTTGATTCTTGGAAATTGTCTTACATTGCTTTTAACTGAAGGTATTTCTCCTCTTGTGTTTTTACAGCTAGACTGAAATTCAGCTGTAGAAGTTCCCTTGGCAGTGAGATTGTCTTACTTTGGCAGCAAAAATAATCAGGAATACTATGTGCTAAGTACACTTGTAGAGAGACAGACTAAAATAATTAGGATTGTTTGGTGGTTGAACTGGGTAGATAAAGTTCAATTTTTATGTGCAGTGCTGTATTAAGTAGTGTTTGGCCAACATGAGTAACACACTATATTTCACAGCTGTAGATTTGTACTTTATAGCTGGAACTGGAAAATAATGCAGCTAACAGGAAATATGTCATAGTATGCCAATTTAGGATTACTAAGATGGAGGTTTCCAGAATTTAGAAGGACAGATGGAAAATAAAGTAGCTAACAAGCAATATGTGTTGGTATGCAAGTTTGGGATTACTGAGATGGAGGTTTCCAGATCTTAGGCCAGGCAGACTGCTTGTCTCAGTTCCCAATATTACCATAAACATGTCTGAGAAGCTGGCTCTCAATGCCCCCTTTGGCAAAATATTGTATCAGACTCTTGAATGTTAAAAGTGGTACAGGATGGTTACAGATGGCACTGGATACAAAAACCTCTTTTCAGGGGAACTTTTCCCCACCCTCCAAGTCAAACAGAATATTTTCCTCTGGTTCTTCAGTCTTTACTCACTCAGTGAGTCATAGAACCAGTGCATGTAAGTAAAGGGATAAAGTCTTCTATTATAGAATTTTTCTGGTACCAAAGAAAGAGGCCTCTTAGAGACCAGTACTAAATCTTTCATTTCTAAACCTGTACTGAAAGTATTGGAATTCAAACTTTTGACCTTGCAGAACTTGTTACCCCTTCATTCCTTCCATGAGATGCATGGTAACATTAGACTTAAAAATTGTTTATTATCACATTCCTATAGCCTCAGGCTTAAGGAATTTTCTATGGTTCCCTGTTTCTGGATTAAATTATCAGTTCTCTGCATTGCCCTTTGGATTATATACAGTTCCAAGGGTGTTTATAAAATGTCTAGCCCCAGTCAAAATTCATTGTAGACTGAATGGTCATCACAGATTTCCTTATTTAGATTACTTACTTATCTATGTAGGGTCTTTATCCAGATGTTAAGAGGGTTATGTGTGTTCTGATTAACCTGGACTTACAGAGTAATGTTACAAAATCCTTCTTGACTTCATCTCACATGATTGTATTTCTTAGCTGCCTTCTAGATACCTCATTTCAAAAGGCCTTTCTGACACAACAGAATGTGGATATTTATCTGGATTTTTTTCTGAGATCTCCAGTCAGTCTCAAATGTCTGCAAGAGAAGTTCTCAGTGTCCTAGGTTTCATGGCTTTTATGATTCTCATGATTCTTCTAGCCATGTAGCACTTGATAAAGATGCTATAGTTTGTAAGACACACATGGACCCGGCATTTTCATCCTCTGAAGCATCAAATTCCAGTTTGGGGCTTTTAAAAGATGGAGCTGCATTGGTAGAAGCAACAAATTCAGCTGAACCCAGGTCTCCCTTTGTTTCCTGAGAACTCAAACCAATCTCTAACCATAGATGCTTCAGATTTTGCTTGGAGATCAGTTTCCATGGGGTAAAGGTGTAAGCTCTTGGATTCATTCAGACAGACCAAAGAATATAAATATAAAGGAAATTTTGGTTGTGATCCATGCTTTGAAATATCTTAATCAGCTATAATCACAGGACCTCTGCAAGTGATTACAGACAGTACAACAGTCATGTGGTACATAAACAAGTAGGGATGTATAAGGTCTGTCCCATTTGCATGCTGGCATTGATGGCTTGGGAGGTGGCTGTGCAACATTTCTTAACTCTCCAAGCATGTTACATGTCATGAAAGCAAAGCACAGTGGCAGAGACGTTGATCAGAACCAGAACAGACCCTAAGAAATAGAAATTGAATGAGAAGACCTTCCAGGAACTGATCCATTTGTGGGAAACACCTCAAATGGATCTGTTTGCCTCCTTTCAAAACAGACAACGAAACAAATTTTACACCAGGACTCCTTGCAACTATGCCTGGAAAACAGATGCATTCTCACTCCCATGGATGGGAATGTCATTTTATGTTTCTCCACTCTGTCCATTGATATCCAGGGTAATTCTGAAAATTCAGAAGGAATCCCCAAAAATCAGTGGGGTGACTCTGTAACACTGGTTCTTCCCTCTTGTGGAATTGACTCACACAAAATGAGGAGTTTGATAGACCCCAGTCTCAATCAACTTTAGCAGACTGCTCAGATGATTCGGTTCTGATAGCTTTTTGGCATTTATTTCATGAGAATGTGCAACATGTACTTAAAGAAGCAAGAAAACCTGCTACTAGATAGTCCTATATTGGAAACCAAAGACCAGGGGTTCATCAGAGATTTTGTGCACTGATCCTCAAGTATTAGTCTGAGCTGCTTTCCTCTAGTCTCTCTTGTTCCTCTGTAAAGGTTCATCTTGTGGCCATTTCAGCATGTCTGTCCATAGATTGCCCTCTTTCTTTTCTGTTTGTGGTAAAACAGTTTCTAAAAGGAGTTTTATACCTGTGACCTCCTTGTAAGCAGGTTGTTCTTCTTTGGGATCTCAAGTTTCTACTGGAAAAGTTGACTGTCACATTTTGAACCTGCTCATCAGGCTGATTTAAGGTTCTTGACTTGGGAAACTATACTCATCACTGCTGAAACATGTACAAGAAGTGTATCTGAGTTGCAAGCTATCATGATGGGTGAACCTTACCTCATTGTCCACCGAGAAAGAGTCACATCAAGAACAAACCTCTCTTTTATGCCCAAAGTGGTTTCTGAATTTCTTTGAATCAAGCTGTAAGTCTCCCAGTTTTATACCCAGAAGTAAAAAAAAAAAAAAAAAACAGGGAGAAAGGATTCTGCTTACGCTGGATATACATAGACAGTTCACATACTGTCTTGACAGAACTAAGTCACTTGGTCCTTTCGAAAAAAATGATCAACTGTATATTTCTTATTAAGGGACAAAAAAGGAGCATCCTTTGTCTAAAAAGACAAGTTCTAGGTGGTTGCTTTTTATTATTCCCACCATGGCAAAATCATCCCAGGCAGTATCAAGGCACATTCTGCTTGAGCCTTGTCTTCTTTGATAACATACTGGAAAGGAGAGAACTCTGGAAGCATTTTAGTGGCAGCTAAATGGTCCTTCATATGTACTTTTACAAAGCATCACAAACTGGATTCCTTTTTCATGTCCATTGCTAGCTTTGAGGACCATTTTGCAGGGGCTCCTGTATCAGTATCCTTCCTCCTCCCAGGTGTTATAAGCTTTGGTAATCTACCCATATAGGCTACTGTAGCAGTAAGAATGATGAACCTAGCACAGGTGTGCAAGTTGCACTTACCCCAAAACAGTAGATGTTTGAAAATTCCTCATTTTTGCAGTAGTCAGACTCACCCTTCACTCTCCTACTCTTGTAAGTAGTTGCACTGGGGATATAAGGTATGGTTTTTTGTGTTTCTACTGTATATGTTTCTTTTGTTATTATTGTTTTTTTGTTTAAGGGTTCTTAGGCTGTTCTCCCTCTGTATGGACAAGAAAGCCCTGAAGAAATCTTCACTATGTATAGAAATTTGGTATAGTTTTGGATACTGGTGCCACTTCCTAGAGTGCGGGAGGGGGCTGTGAAGCTCTTTATACCATCCTTCCTCAGCAGGTTATAATCAGCTTTTGAAAAGTTTTTTGTTTGACCCTAGCTAGAGGGGGGCCGTGAAGGTGGTGACTTCAAACATGACCGCTTTATGATCTGATCTTACAAGGGAGGATGATACTGCAGGGATACTGCAGTGGTTACTCATGCTGGTTAATACCAAGTCCAAGATATTATCACCTGTTGTGGGGGTATCGACTAGCTTTTCCAAAGGATTTGCATTGACAAAATCGAGGAATCTCTGGGCATTTATGTTCTGGCATCAGTAGTTCTTCTAGTCTATGTTTGTGTAGTTAAAGTCACCCAGGATCAGTGTAAAGGGTTGAATCGTGATAGATTCGAAGAAGTCTAGATAGGCAGTTTGGGCATATTGGGTCAGATTTGGGGGCCGGTAGCTAGCTATTTCTTGTATAGGGGTCTTGTCAGTGGTTAACTGCACCTGGAGTGTCTCCTGTTCATCATACTATTTGACCAGCTTGGAGGTGTGTATGTCTTTAATATATATTGAAACTCCACCTCTTTTGGCTTTACTACCCACAGTTTGGGGTCTGAACGTGTGATAGGATGAGTAACCAGGTATGGCTGGAGTGTTACGACCAATTCTTCACAAATAGACCAAATAACCAAGGGGTGCTGTCCACAGCTTTGAACCAGGTTTCTGTGACTGCGCAGATGTCAGCATTTTCCAAGGTTAAGAATGTTTGCAATGAGTGCAGTTTCATGTTTAGACTCATAGCATTTAGCAACATGACCTCTAATTTGGGTTTTGTTGAAATTTTTATGTTGGTAGTTTTAACCTCATCACTTTTTCTAAAACAGGCACTATGGGGGAGGCAAGTGCTTTTGCCAGAAGGCTGTAGCCCAAGTTAGACAGATGCAGGACATCTCTGGCAAAGCATCTTGGTCTGTCGATCATATCTTCCCAGGCTGTCAGGTACTGGATCCCCCTGGAATGACACCAGCAACTAAGCCAATTGCTAAAGTCAATAATTTTCTGTTTGTATTGAGGCATCATTCTGGGTGATGGTAGAATGCTGCTTAAGGCTAGGGACATACCTACCTGAGACACATATACAGTGAGTTCAATCATGTCTCTTCGGGTGTACTTCACTTGACCTAAAACTCATTTGACTGACACCCATTTGACCGACACCCAGTTGACCTATATTTTATTTGACTGACAACTCATTTGTCTGACTCCCATTTCACTGACATTTAAGACATAAACTTGTTGTGGGTTTTCATTCGCCTGTGACTTGCTTGTGATAAAAAGAATTACTTTAACTTACAGTGCTGACTGTTGGAATTCTGATAGTCATGTAGAAAGTAATGTTGTAGTATTTCTAAATGTGGGTTTGTCTCTTTACATTTTTACGGGAAGTATCTAGAGCTGAGGGATGAAATTGATCAGTCACAGCATGAAATTATGGAAACTAGGTTAAGAAGGGAGGTGATGATTAGTGATCAGCAGTATGGTTTCATGCCAGGAAAGAGCACTACATATGCGATGTTTGCTCTGAGAGTGTTGATGGAGAAATACAGAGAAGGTCAGAAGGAGATGCATTGTGTCTTTGTGGACTTAGTGAAAGCATACGACAGGGTGCTTAAAGAGGAGTTGTGGTATTATATGAGGAAGTCGGGAGTGGGAGAGAAGTATGTAAGAGTGGTACAGGATATGTACAAGAGTAGTGTGACAGCGTTGAGATCTGCAGTGGGAGTGACAGATGCATTTAAGGTGGAGCTGGGATTACACCTGAGCCCTTTCTTATTTGCAGTGATGATGGACAGGTTGACAGACGAGATCAGACAGGAGTCCCCGTGGACTATGATGTTTGCAGATGACATTATGATATGTAGTGAGAGTAGGGAAAAGGTTGAGGAGACCCTGGAGAGGTGGAGATATGCTCTAAAGAGGAGAGGAATGAAGGCCAGCAGGACTAAGACAGAATATATGTGTGTGAATGAGAGGGAGGATAGAGGAATGGTGAGGATGCAGAAAGTAGTTGGTGAAGGTGGATGAGTTTAAATACTTGGGATCAGCAGTTCAGAGTAATGGCGAGTGTGGAAGAGAGGTGAAGAAGAGAGTACAGACAGGGTGGAGTGGGTGGAGAAGAGTGTCAGGAGTGATTTGTGATATACGAGTACCAGTAAGAGTGAAAGGGAAGGTCTACAAGAGGGTAGTGAGACCAGCTATGTTATATGGGTTGGAGACAGTGGCATTGACAAAAAGGCAGGAGTCAGAGCTGGATGTGGCAGAGTTAAAGATGTTAAGATTTGCACTGGGTGTGACGAGGGTAGACAGTATATTAGAGGGTCGGCCTAGGTTGGATGGTTTGGAGACAAAGCCAGAGAGGCAAGATTGCATTGGTTTGGACATGTGCTGAGGAGGGATGCTGGGCATATTGGGAAAAGGATGCTAAGGATGAAGCTGCCAGGTAAGAGGAAAAGTGGAAGGCCTAAGATAAGGTTTATGGATGTGGTGAGAGTGGACATGCAGGGGACATGCAGGTGGTTGGTGTGACAGAGCAAGATGCAGAGGACAGGAAGAAATGGAAACAGATGATCCACTGTGGCGACCCCTAATGGGAACAGCTGAAAGAAAAAGATGATCTAAAGTAATTTGGCAAATGTTTTGTGCATTCCCAGCAGTAGTGGCAGCGTGTAGAGTACTGTAAGGCAAGTTAAAGATATATGCCCTTTTCCCCACTGTAGTGCGATCCTGGAGTTAGTATATATAATTGGGAGGTGTGGGGGGCATAGCCCCCCACCTAGTTTGGTTGTATATTGTCCTGTTTCTGTTAAGATGGTAAGTAAGTAGTTTTTAAGTTCTGGAAAGGGTTAGTTATTGGTGTTCTAAGTGAGCTTGTCTATGGTTTAAGATTTAGTATGTTGAAATTCAACATTGTCAGTGAAATGGGTGTCAGTCAAATAAAATTTAGGTCAATTGGGTGTCGGTCGAATGGGTATTAGTCAAATGAGTTTTAGGTCAAGTGAAGTAGATCCTTCTCTTCATATAGTCCAGGGAGGTATGTCTCAAGTCATTCACACCAACATGGGCTATGACAAGAGTCATAACAGTACCTGTTATTGAGAGACTTGAGTGCGTGTGTGATATGGCAGATTCTGGCCCCTGACAGACAACTAACCGTGACTTTCTCCTTATCCAGCCTGGTGAGAGGCACATCTGTGTGTCTCACAATAGAGTCTCCTATAAATAATATGTTGGGTTTATGGTTAAGCCCTAGTGGTTGTGAGACACAGGTGTGTGAACTATGTGTGGTATGTGGTGTGGAGGGTTGTGGAGATCATGTGCGTTTTTGTCTCAGTGATTTTTACCTCAGAGGTCTCCTTTGTTTGGGTATGTTTTTGTTGAGGACCTGCACTTATGTGGGTGTGTGTTGTGTAGGTGTGGGTGGTGTTTGAGGTGTAGTCATTTTGTTGACAACCTTCTCAGAGCCAGATATACTGGTATGTGAGGAAGAGAGCATGGACACCAGGCTACTAATGTAATTGCATTTCTCGCAAATTGTGTTCCTATGTGGTAGTAGTAGGTGGTTGTCTGTGTTTGCTACACTGTCTCAGGATGCCCGTATCAACCAGACTGGCAGGAGAAAATGTAGGAAATTGCCCATCCATATTTTTCAGAATCTGAGAGAGAAGGCCAGGGAGATCTAAGGGGTTAGCCTAAAGCCCAAATGCTTAAACCAAAACTGAGAGACTTAGTATAACACAATTTAAACAGGCTATAAACAAGCAGTAACACATGCAACAGAAAAGATGCAATTGAACACCTTAGAGAACAAGCTGCAGAAAGTTGCAGAAAAAGCAAGGTGAAGTAGTGGGGCAGTAGGAGGAAACATGAATACAGTAAAAGAAGCTGAACAAAGTGGTTTTTTTTGCTGCTGTTGTTCGTAAAGTGGAAAGGGAGAGGGGAGGAACAGAAGAAAATTCAAGGTTGAGGAACTAAGGGGTTTGACCTTCCCAAATGATCTCTGTATTAGGTAGAATGAGTTAATGAGATGGGACTGGGAGGAGTGTCCCTTATAAAATTTACAGTAGAGACGGGCAACAGCAAAAGCCGCAAGCTATAAGAGCAACAGCAATTGAGTGGGAGGGTAGGAGAAACATATTCAACCACAGATCAGGAAATATATAAATGGAGACACAGAAAAGTAATTAATTCATTCAAACAAATAAATAAAAACAGTACAGTAAACTAGTGCAACTGTTACACAAGTAAATAAAAAAACAATGCAGTACTGATAAGCTAAGCAAATAAATACAAGTGCAGTGCTGATAAGAAACACTGAACAATTTGTAATTCATATTGTTTAAGAAGCACTCTCCATCAGGCACAAATAGAGCTCTAGCAGGATGAGCTTGTATTCTCTGGGGATCCAGTTTGCCATTTGTGGAATAGTGAAATGAGCCTTTTAGTCTAAAACAAAAAAAAAATGTTTAGTTTTATTGTATTGTATTTGGTTTTGTCAGTTTTGGTATTTTCTCTTCAGAATAGCCTTGGGATTCACAAAGCATCCCTAATGCTCAAGTAAACTGGTGAGTATAAATGATTGTATAAATTGTGATTCAGAAACAACTTTAGCCAAAATGAAGAAAACGTCATTATTAGCTAATTTGCATGTCTCTAAAGCACTTGTATTTGCCACCAATGCTAAATAGTACTTTTTGGCAATGTTTACCACTGGTGGCCTGTTCATTGCATTAGCAGAGAAACCACCCCTTAATCACTTTCCTTCACACAAACAGACATTCATACATACACACACACACACACACACACACACACACACACACACACACACACACACACACACACACAATTCTCCGGTGAACTTCCCTAAACTTGTCTACAACAGTCTCTTTCTTTGTCTATAATGAGGAACCATAGCATTTTGGCTGTATTTGTTTACACAGCCAAGCGAGTCAGCATAAACACTTTCTCACAAGCAATTTCTGGGGAAGAGTACATGGCTAATTTTTATTAGCTGCTCCTCTGAAATGCCTCATTTTAATATAGTGTAGCTGTCAGGACAGTCCACTGCATTGACTCTTTTGACAATGGAAAAATTGTTGCAGTTGGCTTACCTCTGAATTGGAAAGGGTTACAACAAGGGGTTGACTGCATGTGTTAGAACTTACTGCTCTCAGTAACCCTTTCTGAACCCCAGGGTATATCTCCAAAATTGTTAATTTGTGTTCAGAAAGTATTGCCAAAAGTAATGTTACAATTTCTAATGCCGTGATTCATGGCAGAAAAGGGTATCTGATTAATAAATAAACAAGCAAATAAATATTTTGTAAGGTTTGCAAGCTATTACTGTTTTTGGCTAAGGCAAGAGATTTGACTGCAAGATCATATTCTAGCAGTGAGCTGAGGACATTTTGACTTTTCTTGATAGAGGTCAAAGGAATACTTAAATACTCTTCCAGGGTCCTAGATGCTTCTCAGTTTTTCTTTATAGTTGTTCAGTGTGTTGTTTCAGTGAGACTGTAGTGTACAAGTAAATACCTAAACACCTAAGCCCAGCCATGTTATGAAGAATAATAGTCTACCCTAAGAGCCTTTAGATGGTCATTATTAATCTCACAGATTGATGCCAGTAGGTGGACTTTAGGCAGAATACCACTACTGGAAATTCCAACATAGCAAATTCAAAATCAGATGCGGATGACATCATGGTAGCACTGCTCTGCAGTACAAGTCTAAATAGGAAGATGCAGTCTGGCTGTGTGGCACAGAGGGAAGGAGCCCTACCTGTAACCCAGGCAACTGAAGTTTGATTAGTGTCCCCAGTACTGGAGGAGCCAGACAGGGAAGTGGAAGAGTGAAGGGGCATGGCCCCTTACTTCTCCTTGGGGATGGGGTTTGAGTGCACTTAGAGGTACATGAGATAGTGTCTCCTGCTGTGGAGTTTGGAGAGGGTACCACATATGCCACAGGGGAGGAGTGGCAAGGCTACTTGCAGGAAGCACCCTTTATGTAAATGAGGGGATGCTTTCAGAGGACAGCCCATTGCAGACTACTGTCCAGCACTCTGATGATACCATCCCTAATGACTGTCTTAATGAAAACTCCTCTTAGTTGGCTCTTGCCCGGTGAAGGAAATGAATAGGATTATAGGAATTTACAAGGCTATCAACCCAGGTCTGTATCACGTTGTCTAACTCTTAAAAGTTCGAGCATCATATGGTCAACACCATATGACCAAACTTTTAAAAGTTCGAACATTTCAAATGAGATCTATTTAAGTGCAGAATGGGAAGATTTCCCTTTTCTGCACTTTAGTGAGATATCGGAATTGGTATATTTAAAGAGTGGCGGGTGTGGGGGGTACAGCCCCCCGCATGGGGGTGCTGGGGGCTTGCCCCCCTGCTTTAAACTATTCAGATAGGTTTTTTCCCTTGGTTTATTTTTTTATTACATTTTCGAACTTATAAAAGTTCGATCATATGGTGTCGACCATATGACGTTCGAACTTTTAAAAGTTTGATTATATAATATAGATGTATCAACCCAGAGGTCATTTCAAGCCTAGATGTTTCATCTCAATGTAATACCATAGCTACTCTAGTCAATACCCAGGATTGTATTTAGTAATGACTGCCCATGTTCAGGAGGGTTGTGGGCACTATCCCTGTTAAGAATTTATGGTGCTCCATCCACTCATCCAGGTTCCTTTTGAACAGTGTCATAGAGGTGCTCTGTTTCACATGAATTGGTAGCCTATTCCAAAGATGCGGCAGTCACTGGGAGACAAATCTGTCCCTACAGCATGTCCTATTCAAGTCGCAAGCCATATTTAGGTCCCTGGAATGGGTAGCTCTAGTCCTGTTTGATTTACGGATGTGCAGTAAATTCATTAGGTTTGGGTGAGATTGCTCTTGGTAAGCCAAGCATAGGTCTCCACTAAGAAGTCTATATGATACAGAGTATAGTGATAGGGATGTGCTGGAGTCCCTGGACTTCTTTGTTAGATACCTCTGAGGTCTCTCCAATTGCTGCAGGTGCTTTGTACAGTATATGCCAAAAGGGGTGTTATACTCAATTATGAACCTGATTAGTGATTAGTATAGAGGGGTTATAATCTCCTTTGCTCTAGAGGTGATGCTTTTACTAATCAAGTGTACTACCTATAAAGCCTTCCTTACTACAGTAGACACGTGGTGGTCAAAGTTAAGGTCGCAGTCAACTTGTGATCTCAGATCCCTTACCACTTCATAGGTACTTAGAGTACTGTTGTTGATTTGATAGTGTGAAAGGACATTTTTTTTTTGCCAAAGAGAATGATGATGCATTTCTTTGTATTCAATTTGAGACCGTGAGTAAAGCACCAGTAATTGGTCTGTGTAAAACCCTCCTGAAGTATACTGGCATCATTTGGGGATTCAATAATTGCACCTAGTTTGCAGTCATCTGCAAACTTGGTCAGCCACAGCCCCTTAGTTTTGGCCTGAACTTCTGATATGTATAAACCAAACAGTAGGAGGCCCTGCACTGACCCTTGTGGCACCCCTCTGTTGACAGGTCTGCTGGTTGATGTCGAGTTACCTACTTTGATAGTGTTTGTCTGGTTTGTGAGACAGTTGGCAACCCATCTTACAACAAAGGGGTTTACGTTCAGTTTGCTAAGTTTATCGGTAATGCCTGCATGTGGGATTGTGTCAAAAGACTTTGCCAAGTCGAAGTATACTGTGTGCACAGATTTGCCCTCATCAGTGGCCCTGGTCAAAGTTTTGAAGAAGTCCACCAGGTTTAACAGGCAGGATATGCCCTTGACAAAGCCAAATTGGGTTGGATTCAGGGTTTGGAGGTTGCCTAGGTCTTTATTAATGAGGTCCATGATGATACATTTCATGGCCTTACAGATGAGGCTGGTCAGACAATGGAGCTATAATTCCCTGGGTCTGTTGCTAAGCCACCTTTGTGGAGGGGAATAACTGTTGCTCTTCTTTATTCTACAAGAACAAAACCTGAGGTTAGGCTATGATTGAATAGAGTACTTAATGGTGTATGTTAGTTCATGTTTTAGCTTGTTTAGAAGACAGCCTGGGATATGGTCTGGTCTCATTCAGGCTGTGTATTTTGCCTTCAACAATGCTTTAATGGCATGCCCTTCAGATATATGGGGGGGGAGTTGGGGGCAAGGTTTGTAATAAGTTTGGAGGGTTTAGAGAGTGCAATTTTTGTCAAATGTATCCGCTAGCCTTTCTCTGCGGGGTCAGTGTGTGTGATATCATTAGTCATAAGTTCAGCACATTCTTGGGTCCTACCTTTTATGTAGCTGTAAAAGCCCTTATGGTCATCCTTGGCTGTCCTTGCTAAGTTTTTCTCAAAGATGCGCTTAGAGGATGTGACATGTTGTCTTATTTGCCTGTTGAGGCTGAGGAGGGTGCTTTTCCATTGTTGGAGCCTTGCCTGTGTTTTCTTGGACAGCGAATTTTGCATTTGTTGTAAAGTTTGTTGTTGCTGGATGTCCACAGGATGGCTTGTTTTTACTTGGAGCTCTGGCTTTGATTCTGTCTGGAACAGCTGAGTCTGTAGACTTATGCAAGTGATTGTACAGGACTTTAGTGTAAACTTCGGTGTAGTTACCACTTCTAGCTGGGGATGGAGCTTGGAATGCATTTATACCTACCCCTAGGAGGTTATGGTTTAAGTTGGTGAAGTTTTTTTAGTCTGACTTCTCCCTTTGTGAGTTCTGTTGTTAGTGGCAGCTCGAAGATGACTGATTTGTGGTCAGATTTAACTAATGAAGGTCTGATAGTTGCAGCAGTGCATCTGTTTGTCATGTAAGTGAAGACCAGATCTAATGTTTGTTCCTCTTGTCAGGGTTTCGACAATTTGTTCCAGGGTATTTGAGTTAACAAAGTCAAAGAACTTTTGCACTAGTGAGTTAGGGCTAGAGTTGATGGTGGGATAATTGAAATCCCCCATAACCAGGATGTTTGGCAATATTTGGATTGACTCCAGATTGATCAAGTAGGCTTTGTGCACATCATGACCCATGGAGGGGGATCTGTAACTGGCTATGACTTGAATGGGGGACTTACCCACAGTAACCTGAACTTGGAGTAACTCCATGGAGTTATCCACTTTAACTAGACGGGAGGTGAATTTATCTCTAATATAGAAACACCACCTCCTCTAGTTCTCACATGTTCGTTTTGCAGTCTGAATATGTGGAAGGCATTGTAGCCTTGCAAGGTCTGAGTACTGTCTGAGGCCTTGAACAAGGCTATTGTGACTGTGCAGACATCTACATCTTTCGGTGATAGAAGTGCTTCCAGGGTTTGCAGTTTTTGGTTTAAGCTCCTAGCCTTTAGCAGCATAACCCTTATGGGTTCTAGGTTGAGAGAAGGTCTGATGATCAGCAGGCAGCGGGGCAAAAATTGAAAAAAGAAAAGAATAAAAAAACAGAAAGATGCCAGACCTTGAGAACATTCATATTTGTGTAGTTACTGAGACATGGTCACAGTGCAGTGATAGCATAACCTCTGTATTAATGTTTATCACCTGTCACATCTTGGACTGTGGGTAACTGTAGCACAATATCAAACATCATTCTGTGTCAAAGTACTCACAGCCCTAACTTGGAACTCCTAGAGATTCATATCACCCTTAACATATCAAACTGTTACTTCATAGCTAACTACAGATCCCCGTCAATGTTTCACTAAAGATTATGGAAATTACCTTAACACCATTGAAGCATTTTAATTATCAACCAAAATACTGTTTTGCTAGAGGACATCAATTACACAAGCATCGTCATTCACACTTGGAAAAAAAGTGCATATTCACAACATTACGTAGATTTAGTTAATACCAGTGCAGTGAGGCTCTAACATTATTCACTTGGATCTTATCAGTCTAGTTCCTAGCTGTACTCCACCCCCACATCTCATCATCTCTAGATAACTCTAACCACAAATCGGTCATCAATAGCAGGCCTAGTTGTACCACTTGCTAACTAAATGGGAATATCTTTAGGGACTTCTGTGTAGCAAACCTACTTCAGCTTGTAGAAGACCTATTCAAAAATTCCTAGCATTCCGCTGAAATTGGACCCAAATGAGTGGGCTGATAAATTCATCTCTGAAATTTGCCAGCACTTAAACAACTGCATAAAAAAGACAGTGCCCATCTCTGAATTATAACAGCACTTAAACAACTGCATAAAAAAGACAGTACCCATCTGCCTTAAATATAATGATGCACTGAGGAATGAACCTCTTTGATGGAATTCCTAAATTAATAAGCTATATAGTTAAAAAAAAGAAAAGAATGAAAAATTGTAAGAAATCCTTATCCATCAACCTCAAGACCACACTGAAATATGCTAGCAAGGAAAGACCACTATTAGAATATGTAAAGCACAGATGTTAAGACCAGCTGGTAAGTAGATCACATTTGTGATATTTCAAGCACCTTTTAGTTTAAAACTTAATTTTGTGATAGTTTAATTAGATTCTGGTGACACAAACAAATCTTGCATCTTGGATCACATCGGATCACATCGTCTCAGGTTCAAGGCAGGTGGTGCTGTACCTCCGTCCCCCCGAGCCACCATGTCACGGATGCCTCCCCTGATGGGGTGGGGGTCATTATCAGGCAGGATGGTTCATGGGGACGGCAACCGCTCGAGTACCATCTGCACATAAATGTCCTGGAGATGAGATGGTGCACCAACCCGATCTTCTTTCACCGTCATCTCCCCACCCTCCAATCCTCACAGCATCCCTCCTCCACTTTTTCTCTACGCTTCCTTCCTTTGCCACTGTGCTTCCCTCCTGAGCCCATATCCATTTCATCTCTCTTCCTCTAATCACTAACCCAGTTACACAACTAAATGACAATTTTCTCTTAACCTTTACAGGCCCAAAAATATTGTTTCTTTTACTGCCCTGCCGAGTTTCAGCAGTTCTGGAAGATTTTTTTTTCATGCTTCCTGGTCTTCTTTCTTCATTAGCAGTCATTCAGGCTGCTGCTCTTTTCTATTCGGATAGCAGATCATAATATTATGTCCCATTATGGGATAGGGGCCTTTTGAAGCAGAATTTTCCTACTAATTAAAGCCTCAGAAAAAGAATCCCTTCTCCTCAGTGGGATCTAAATTTAATCCTCCATGATTCTTCTTCCTAAATTTAGCCAGCTCTTGTTCCCTTTTTAAAAAAATCTTTCTGTTGGAAAAGCTAGTGGGTTCTTGAGTGGCTATTACATTTGTGGGAACTTATTATCTGTCTTCGCTTTTATTTCTCGAACATTATTTGATTTTCGACCCAGAGTGATTTTCACATCCAATGGATTTTTAATAGTGCGCTAAATGCATTTGAAAAAAATCCATTGATCATTCATTTGATAAAGAATCAATCTTTTCAGATAGAGAGCCATACAAAAGCTACATACATTTAACTATTAGATATTCAGCCTTGAGAAAGCTAATGACAAAACAAATTAAAAAAACATTTCAATTTATTTTTAAAATCTCTTCCTAATTAAGGCCTTCCTGTTCTAATTTTTCTTTCTCCTTTTGTCATAAGAGGGTCATTATACGATCAGAATAACGATCAGGTGAAAAAGCTGTGCTCAAAACCAACTAGGAGTTTAGCTACTAGGCTAAACTTCTACAGCTTTTCAAGCTTTTTCTACTATCTGCATGCAGCACACATGGGCCACTCCCACCACTTTGTTTCCCATTACAAATTGGACTTGGACTTGATTTGGCCCCCAGAACATTGGACTCTACAGTTTTGGCTCTACAGTCCTCAAGAGTTTGTTCATAGAGGCCACCCAGGGTAGAGGTGCTAGGGGATGAAAAGAATGAAGGCCAGTCTGGGACAACTTAGAAAACATTAATTGTACAGTTCCATGTGAACCATATCGTTCCATGTTCTTTCTTCGACCCTCCCTTTTCTCCCCCTTCCCCCTGGCCCTTCCTACCTTAACTATTATAAACTATTAAAAAGACCATTCAGACCTGGTCCTTTTCCCATTCCATTCTGGTCCCTTTCCTTCTCCTTTCTTTGTTAAGTATTTTATGCTTTTATCAACATTTGTCCTGGGGGATCTGGGTACTTCCATGCATCCATCATGGGATGGGATTGCCTGGGAGAGGAAAAGGGAGTTCGAGGCTAAAAGCCAGAGAGCCGAGGGGGAAGGAGGATCGCCCAACCCCACAAGGCAGAAAGAAGGCGAGAGAAGACAACTAACATGGAACGTTATGGTAGGTACATAACTTCTTATTCGCACTTAAAGTGACTACAGATACCAAAGGAACCTACAGACCTTTCTTCAGTTATGTGAGAAAAAGTAAGGAATAGTCTCTTACAATGTGGTGAACTCACCCATAGTAATGTCATTTATTGCATTCCCAAGGACACTGCCAATGTATTAACAGACAAATTTAGTGTTAACTTTACTTCACTTACCAAAAGTGTTGCCCTCGCTGTCCTTGAAAATGTGGTCCCCATGAAATCATATTGGAACAATTCTTAGAATCCCTGTCAAAAGCTAAAAATAATACTTCCATGGAACCTGACCACATGTCAGCTGTAGTCATATAAGTGATAAGTATATACTATCTGATCTTCTGCTTAAATTGGTCAACCTCAGCCTATTAAACAGAGATTGTGCCTGGTGCCTGGCAAACAGCCACTGTGGCTCAACTTCCCTGTACTAGGGTGGCCCTTCTAAAAACCCAAGCAAATTATAGGCCTGTCAGTCTCACCAGCCTTATATGATATGCCATAGAATGTGTCATAGCAGGTCTTATTCATTTTTACATAGGTGATTTAACTGATCTAGACCCCAGTCAGTTTCATTTTGTGAAGGTCAGGTTCTGTCCTCTGAACCTAGTATGCTTCTTTGAAAAGCTTACAGAGGTCAATGGTCATTCCATATACCCTGCTTAACTTGACCAGGCCTAGGTTTTTGGCACTGTCCCCCACAATGGTATCCTTGAAAAATTAGACAAACAATGTAAACCCCTACATTGTCTGCCAGATTGCATATTGGTTAGTCAACAGATCCCAAGTAGTGAAAATTACTGATACCCTTTCTAATTGTAAAATTGTAACTAGTGGCGTACCATAGGGCTCAGTGTTTGGCCCTCTCCTGTTCCACATTTATTTTGAAGACATCCAAGCCCATATCCCAGAAGTGTGGTTGACCAAGTTACTGCAAGCTGGTCACTGTTAAATATTCATCCACTGATAATAAACAGCTTCAGCAAGGCCTAAAATATGCACATACCTGGTATACCAAAAATGGTCTAATGGTAAATGCAAAAACTGCAGAGTGGTAGCATTTGGCAAAAAGGTGATACTTCTCTTCAGATACACATGGTTGTAAGACTAATGTTCTTATGGTCATCATGTGTCCCCCATAATCAGGACATCATTCTAACCAAAAAGTCACCCAGTCAATATACTCTTCCCTTATCAGACCAATCATCAAATACAGTACGTCCCTTTAGAATGTACAAAATCCATACATATTACTGCAGTGGAAAGCCAAAAATTTCTAAAGAAAAAATTGAATTACTTAAGTCCAACTATCTAGGTACATTAACATGATTCTGATTATACTCAGTAGAACACTGGCTGCTCCGAGGAGACCTGTATCTTTCTTTTTGAGCCATGAAGGTCACAGTCTTATTTGACTGTTTCTTAAAAGAAAAAAAAAAGGATGGTTAAGTTCCTAACTCAGTATATTCCCAGCCTAAGGAATAAGTTACCATTACAGATCAAAAAATGACTAGTTTGGCTAACACTGAAGCTAGCCTTGATGACTGGAAGTATGGGTACAAATCTGAGTCAGGGTTATGTATGAATTTGGTTGATTCTGGAGATGAGCAGAATTATACACTTCTAATAGGTGTCAAGAACTTTTAAGTGTATCTACGTAAAGGTGTATATGGCTTATGTTCCTGCGTTCTTCAAAAGTATATTCAAGATTTATTGTTATGTCAACAACTTTTCTCATTGGAAGTATGCCCCTTAAAATGGCTGTGGCTAGCTGTGACTGGTTACTTCTTGAGAATGTGCACAACTGTATATAGAGTTGGCTTACATTTATTATTCTATGAGCCACATGTGGTACATATACCTTTTGTAATGTATTTTCTGTTTAAATTTAAAAGAAGCCCAAACACGTAATTCTCATTTGCCTAAGTTACCTGTACTTTGTGAAGTACATGTTTTACATAGTAATTGCTGTAGTAATTACCTTTCGGCACAGCTGTCATTGTCATGTGAGTGTCTGAAAGTGCTATATTAGCACCACTGTCTGTAACAGACCTCTTTGTAACAGAGCTGTATATTTCATTGTGAAGAATTGCATGCTAATAAGATGCACATATGCATTAAGTAGATTACAGTCAATAACACTGTTTCAGCAGTCTATTGCTTATTTCTTTATAATTGTTTACAGAGCCCAGCTGTTTGTCCAAAAACTGCTATGACCTTTTTACTGAAGGAGTAGTAGGAAATTTTTCAGGTATACTTTCAAGTACATCTTCATGTTGTAACAAGTAATCTCAGCTATCTTTTGGTTAGGAACAGTATTACTTTTCCAGTCAAATGGAGTAGGTTGTGGTTTCCAAAGATCCAGGTTTTTGTTTTATCTGCTTTATTTAAACCTTTCTTATATTAGACTTTTTCGTATATTTCTTATAGTAGAAGACATTATTAAATCTGAGCTAGGTTACATCCAAGGTCACAGTTAATTGCAGTTTATGTAGTGTTACTGCCTGATAACTGTGTAGTGGTAATAGGGAACACTTGTCTGAAATCATACCTGTCAACCACTTAGTGCAAGAAATCTGGACAAAGCCCAACAAAATTGGGGGACAAAGGCCCAAAAATAAGGACATATTTTAAATGTTGCTCTTATAAATCTAGAAAGTTGCTAGAGTAACAGATTTGTTTTAACATACATTTTTCTGAAGGATTTCAAGTCTGAAACTTAAATATATGGCATTACATAATGATTTCAGTCCTCAGATCATCCCAGTGATTTGCTAGGAAACCACAGATTTTATGAGGAACAGACCAAAAATATGAGCCAAAAATCTCGACATTCTTCCAAAATCTGGACAGTTGAGAGATATGTCTGAAATCATGTCATGGGGTAAGGTTTCCATATTTGTTGAGGTATTGTTTTAGCTAGTTGCATATTAATTCCAGTAAATTGCGTTCCTCCATCCTTTAGTTACATCCTTGAAAAGCAGTAACACAGTCTGTTCTTAGAACTTGTGTTTTGACTTTACTAAGAAGAAATATAGTGTGAATGTCAAAAACTATTACAATAACTGTTGTTTGCTTGAATTTGGTAGGTCTTGTTGAATTCAAGACTGACTGATTGTTACTGAAATGGTACTATACCATGAGTGGTAATTGCTAAACTTTATATTTAATTCATCAGTGTAGATTTCACAATTTTATAAAACACGTATTGAGGAAGATTGTATAGCAAAATATATTTCTATCTTATGACTTTATTTTTTGTTCAGGTAGGCAAATACATCTGTGATATCTGGTTTTCTTAACTTGTTTTTGTCCCCAGTAACATAGTTTCACTATAGGAATGAGCAAAAAAATCATAGTGTAGACTGATATCTGCAAAGTATTGAGGTATGCATTAATTTTATATTTATAGAATTTGCCTTAATCTGGTGAGGGAAGACTTGAGCCCTCACCACAGAAGAGTGAACTTGAGCATCCCTTAAAGACTGCTTTAGGCCAGTTTAGGAAAAGCCGAAAGACACAAACAAAAAAGCCAAATTGCTGGCCTACTTTGTGGCTGTACCACATAGAAACACATAACAGGACCACTCTCATTGGCCTAATAAGGTGGCAGGTTGCAATTGGGCCAATTCAGTTGTTGCATTTTATTTGGTTTTATATGTATATCTTGTTGAAGTATCTGTTGCTGAGTATTCTAACATCTTATTAACAAAAAGGAAATGGAAATAAACCATAATAAATAAACTATGAATAACAGAAAGGAAAGGTGACAAAAACTACCAACAAACTCATATATACATAATAAGTATACCAATAAAAATTATCCAGAAGTGTCAGCCACGCCTCTTTCCAGTTCTCGAATGATCTCATAGAACTGTCAAGAATGTTGCAAGTATTAAAACATCTAGCCACGGTGGTGCAGCGGTAGCGTTGTCACCTCACAGCAAGAGGCTCTCCCATTCTATTCTCAGCTGGAGCGCCTTCTGTGTGGAGTCTGCATGTCCTCCCCGTGGTCGAGTGGTATTCAAAAGACATGCGTAGGGTGTGCCTTCGTTGAAGGTTGGGCGTCGAGCTGGCACCTCGGCACCGTAAAAAAAAATGAAAAAAAATCTACTGCCAATCATTAGCGGACCAGAGTTCCGCTGTGGTGACCCATAACCGGAAAAAGCCAAAAGAAGAACAGTTTAGTACAAAAATAGTATAATAGTTGACCTGAGCAACAGTGGCTACCCAAGTCTACTGCCTGAATTTATTTTAAGATCCATGGGCTTTGTGACCTTGAAGTTCAATTCAAAAGTGCCTTGACTAATGAAGAAGAAAACAGTGGAGAGATATGAGAAGGAAACGGCAAGCCTACTGCTTAGAGATTCATGCCACAAGTACAGTGTAAGAGAACAGTTTCAGGACCCGTTATGTCACAGGTGAAATGGTGGATCAAGACACACAAATGTCTTTTTACTGCGCAAGTAATTCTTTGCAAATCAGTACATTTGTAAGCAGTGAATACAACCTGATTTTGTGGTAATTTCATAAAGGATCTTAGTTATTTTGAGGGTGTGCTCCTAGCTGTATTTATTGCCCACATTTGTATAGTCCTTCTTATATGTAGCATCTGCTGTTTTGTATTGTAAGGTGGCTACTTCTCTGTTTCTAAATAAGACCTTATTTTGGTGTGGTTCCTAACCATTAATATTGCTGAGAAGACTAAGCAGAGTCTTCAGGGTTTAAACTCAGGTGTGTAAAATAAGCATCAAGAAATAATTTTCTAAGTGCCTGTTTTCAGATAACACTATTCTTGATCTGCTAAACATGTGACATCGCACAACCCACTTCATTTATACATATTTGTATATACACACACATACACAGACACACATACATATATATATATATATATATATATATATATATATATAGATATAGATATATATAGATATATATAAGTGAATTATGTTATATCTAAGAAACATTTCATCTAATCACAAAACATCTAAAAATTTCAGCTAAAACACATTTAGTAGAAATACATTACATGTAAAACTCCATATACAACAAATACTCTTCCAAAAATATATTAACTCCAGGGCTGGACAACCACTTTGAAAAGAAAAAAAAACACACACACAGTGAATTACTGCTGATGGTCAAACTTGGGCATTAGCAAAGTACAGGTGGTACACTAGACTAATTTGTAATTCCTACCATCCTAACACCCTAAACCACACCAACATTAATTCTCTATAGCCCACTACACTTTTCAAGCGAATCTAATTAGACTAAATATTTTTCAACTAGATGAGCCTTAGATCAAATTTTTAGATGTGATATTTTCAGTTTAGATTAACAAGTCTTAAATGAAACATCATGTATCTATCTATATGTATGTATATATATATATATATATATATATATATATATATATATATATATATATATATATATATATAGGTTCACTTTACAGTCTCGAAATACTGAAATATCAAATTTCAGTATTTCGAGACTATAATGTCGAATGTTCGGAATGGCGAAAGTGCATAACCGTGAATCTGAATATTTTGAATGTGCGGTTATGCTTTAACGGTACGTGACATGGAATATGTCGTGTGGATGGTTTCTGGTTTAGTATGTGCATTTAGGTGCAATTTAAGGTAAGTTCCTAATTTATAAGGGTTTGGGGTAGGTGTGTGAGTGTATGAGTGTATGTGAGTGTGTTTGGAAGTTGTATGTGTGGGTTAGGGTAGGCAGGTAAAGTATGAGTGTTTAAATGTTGAATGTGGTGGTGTTTGTATACATGTGATGTGTGTGTGCGAGGGAGTGTAGAATGTCTGGCTGTGAGTTTGCTGTCTTTTTCTGTTTGGTGTGATCTCGGAGTTAGAATATATAAGTAGGGGGTGTGGGGGGTGCAGGGGGGCAAGTTATTTGTAGTGTAGGTTTGTTAGTTTGTATTGTTATGTTTGTGTCTGTTTTTTTTTTTTTTGTAGTTGTGGGTAGTTTGGTGTTTGTGTAGTGTAGAATGTGATGTGTTGAACTTCATGATTTTAAATTTTGCGGTTTTGGAGTTTCAGTGTTGTTTAGATTCGACTTTATAGTTTCAAAATACTGAAATTCGATGTTTCAGTATTTCGAGATTGTAAAGTGAATATATATATATATATATATATATATATATATTTTTTTTTTTTTTCCTGTGATGTTTACCTACATATGCTCATACACAAGGACCACTTGTGCTTCCTCAGGTTCAAAGTAAGGGGATTCCACATATCTGGCTTCAGTAATAGCACATTGCAGGATCCAGAGCTTTCATATCCACCCATATCTGGACAGTTGGCTAATTCAAGTAGAGTCCCAGGAGAAGCTGCAGAGGGCACTATCCCAGACACTGGAATGTTGCTAGTACCCTTGTCTTTCCCAGACCCATCCTAAATGTAATCTGAGCTTTTTCACAATAGTGTTCTTCTTGTGAGCCGTGCTGACAGCTGCAGCCAGACAGTCTTCGTTACCTTAGACAAAGTGGACTTTTTGGCCAGTTTCTTTCATAAAATGGCTAATAAGATGAACTGCTCTTCATAAGAGTTCTTGTAGGTACTCAGATGCACAACATCAACCATTTTCAGAGATCTATTAACAGGATGCTCATTAGGAATTTGCTGTAGTATCTAATGAAAATTTGAAATCAGCGCATCTAGTTCTTAGAGAGTGCAGTACATCTGCTTCTTTGCATAATACAGGACATATTTAAACTCTTGAGACTTCCCTTCAGGTAGTCCATTGAGACCAAAGTCTTGTGCACAGGTGCTCCCAGTGTGGCCTGGGGGCCCATTCAGCCATCCCAAGAGTTCAGGGCATTTAGAGTAACAAGCAATTGAAAGAAATGGTGACAACAGTCCTGAATTGAGGTCTTTCAAGCCATTCTGGAGACAAGTGGTTTGACAACTGATAACACACAATGCAGCTGTGATATGATATAAACAAATTGGGGGGGGGGGCTTCTGTCTTACCCATTTTGCAGGCTGGCTGTGGAATCAGGCTTGACCCTAAGGGCCTCATATATCCATTCTGTACAGGAGATATACTGGTGGATCAGATGTACAGGACTTCTTCAGATCCCTATAAATGGTTGCTAGACAAGGGCACCTTTTTTGGATCTTAATCACAGGTAAGGTACAACAGACATGGACTTCTTTGCTTTGCTAATCAACAGGTAACTGAAACAAATCTGCTCCAGAGCACCACACAAAGAGGGTTGGGCAGTGGACACCTTTCCTTCAAGTGGGCAGGTACATTTCTGTATGCATACCCTCTCACTTCCTTGGTCTTCAGGATGATTCAGAGCATAGTGATGTTGGGGGAAAAAATAATACTGATGGCAGGTTTTTGGCCAAGATAGTATTGGATCTCTGTCCTTGATGTAGATGGTAAGGCCTTTCCTCTGCCTCAGGCTGTGCACCTCCTGACTCAGCTGAAGGAGTCCTCAGTACCCCAGTCATGCAAATTAGGAGGATATGACCTTGTTACCTTTTGGCTACTGCTTCTCAGAGGACATGCTGAAGGTAATGAAGGAAGCTAGGAAACCAAGTTCTAAGAAATCTTATGCAGCTAAATGAGAGAGATTGTCCTTCTGATACAAAAGAGAAACCAAGAAGAAATGCAGTTGATGTACTTATAGTTCTGCAGTATCTGTTTGAATTGTGTGATACAGGACTTATGCCTCAGTGAAGGGACATTTTTCAGATATAGCAGTTCACATTTATGTGGAGCCCTCTTTATCCTTGCTTTCAGTTAAATTTTTTTTTTAAAGAGGTTTTAACTTGCAGCCACACAGAAAAGTGATGCACTCTCTTTGGGGCATACATTTTGTTCTAGACAAACTCCATTTGAGTCAGCTGCCAATGCATTCCTCAACTTTCTGGCAGAAAAAAACAACCTCACTATTGGTGTTACATCTGACAGTAGAATACCTGAGCTTGCTTTAATGTGCAGTCTTGATGTTTCATAAAGACGGAGTGAGCTTCCATACTAATCCCTTTTTCTTCCCTAAAAAGATTTCAGAACTGTCACTGAAGCAGTCACTCATTACCAGTCTTTATTACTAGTTGTAAGGACATGGAAGAAATAATATTACACTGTTGATGTTCACAAGCAGCTTAGGCATATAACCTGTGACTGTAGGATGATGGAGTGACTTTTCGTATCATTTGCTCCAAACAAACCATTTTCAGATGGTTGGCTCACTGCATTATGTTCTGCTATGTAGCTCATTGTAACACTCTCCAGGGAACTGTTAGGCTGCATTCTGCATACCTCTCAACCAGTTAAAACAAGAAATCTGAACAAAACCCAAAATAATGAAATAAAGACCAAAAATCAGGAACAGATTTTAAATATTGCTGGTATAAACTTAGAAAGTTACTAGAATACCAGGTTTTGCATTAGCTTGCATTTTCTGAAGGATATGAAGTCTAAAACTCAAATGTCTGTCATTATTTGGTGTTTTCAATCCTCACTGATCTGCCAGAAAGTAACGAATTTTATGAGGAACAGACTAAGCACATGAGGTAAAAATCTGGACATTCTCTGAAAATCTGGAGAGTTGAGAGGAATACAATTCTACCGAAAGCAAGAGTAATCACTACTGCCTTTTTGAGGAGAGTATGCACCCAAACTGTCCAGGAGGTAGGCACCTGGGCCTCTGTCCACACCTTTTTTGAACATTACAGGTTGGACATTCTATCCAGAATCAAGGCTTAATTTACCTCTTCCATACAGTGGATTCTTTTGCAGCCCATTTCTGGACACTAGTCATCCCATCAATAACAAGTTTTGAGAATCATTCCTTTGGTGACGATTACACAACCATGATCCATATGAAGACAATAGTACAGTTGTGTAAGCAGCATGTCATAGTTGTATATGCTTAAGTAGGATTACTATTGCACGTTGTGTTTCCTCCCCATCATCCAAGGGCTGGGGTGGGTACCAGCTCATCTTCCTCACCACTGTCATTGTGATAGGAAGTATGCTCTTCCCCTGCTCAGGATACCGTTGGAAAGACAATATTTTGCAGTTTTCCTGGATTATAGTGGAGGGCAGGTCATAGAAAGGATCTCCAGTAGTTCTGAGAGTCTGCCAGAGGGTAGCCTGAGGTGATTTTTTGTCTTTGCTTCCTCGGTCAAGAAAGAACTAAAGATGGTAAATGCTGATGCCATCTTCATACTAGAACTGTACTGAAAATGCTTGGGACAATAGAGTCTATCCACCCAAGGTGAAGAGTGCAAGGATGTTGATGTCTGTCCTGATGTCAGGCTTCCACCTGCAACAGAGAACCCTTCAGTGATGATGAATGCAAATAGTGATCCTGCTTGAACATTGTACTATATGATGAAATCTGTACACATCTGTACTTTATTTGAAGACCTTTGCAATAGCTTGTATAATGCTTATGTTATCCACCATTCACTGAATAACATCTGATACACATAACCAATGGCTAAAATATTGCTACTTCATAAACTTATAAAGGGTTGTGCTGTGGGAGTCCTGGCCCTACTTACAAGCATTAGAAATTGTTTGAGCAATTTGGACTTGTTGCACCAGCATTGAAATTGGTAGCAGCACATATTTTAAATGGGGGTTGTAGCTTTGTCTAGTAAGTATAGTAAGTATACACCTGTAACCATCATTATGGCTATGGCCATAATATTAGAGATATGGATCACGGAACTGTTTTCATTAGGCTGGAGAACAGCATCGTGTATACATATAAATATATGTTTAGATATGAGACTTTGGATCAAGGACTTAACAGGTCCCGTAATGTACATGGACATCATCAAGGCTTTCAGTATGAGTGACAAGTATGTATTTCTTGGGAAAACTATGATTTAAATTACTGACCCTTATACAGTTAGCTTAATGACTACCTAAATCAGATGTGCCGAAATGTGCAGATTCATTTTTAGATAGGTTTGCAGTTACTGTAAGTATTCCATAAGTGTCAGTTTGAGGCCGTGTAATTTAATGTTTATAACTATGACTTTCAAAGCTTGAAATATATTGATACTTTCAAAAGCACTTTTGTAATCAGTGGTCGGGGGGCTTTTATTACAACAAGATACAACAGATTTTAGCTAGGAAGTCTTTCAGAGTGGTTTTGAAAGATGGGAGGGTGGGTATAGATCTGATGGATACAGGTAAGGCCAACGGCAACAAGCTAGACTTTATCTTCAGAATGAAGGATTACCCATGTAGGTGCTATCACTGAAATATTCACACAATGGTAATATCCCAGTAGCACCAGCAATATTGGAAAGATAATCTTGGAGACTGATAGCACGCTGTCACTAATAGAGCCAAGCCATTAAAAGTTTAGGGTATAATTATGAAAATATTGTATGCAGGAGAAGTGAGTGAGGTGACGTACTCCTCCCCCCATGTTGAAATCACTATCAAGACTAATTTTGAAATATGGTTCTCACACCTGGTTATCAAATGATAATGTTATGAGTGTGGACTTTGTATAGTGTAGAATAGCAAAAGCAGTAACTGACCATTAGATCATAAATGTACTGATAAACTAAAATAATTAAATTTGCACTTAACTGTCATGTGAAAAAACTAAGGGGAGACTTAATAACCATTGGAAACCTAAGAAGGCTCATTATTTAACAGAATAAGTTAGACTACAGTTATCATATATTAAAAGAAACAGAGTATTAGTATGATTATTCCTAGATTTTGCGTGTGTTTGTGCGTTTTATGCCCTCTAATGCAAGCCATCCATTTGGCCCATCTCAACTGTTGTATCCATTCATTCCCCAAGGAATAAGAGCTTTTTAGTGCACAGCTGTCATTAAGGCAACCATAAGGGGATTTGCTGTGTAGACGTCTGTGTAGATGTAAGCAGACTGTCAGATTACTAACGTTAGCACCTGCTGGAATGAGGGCCTGCTGCTTCAGTTTCACAACACACACATGCACTTACTTACATATGCACATTGAAGTCTACATCACTCTAAAGCAGAACCAAGTGCAACTCCCTTTTCCAAATTCTGCATGCTGTAAAAGCCATCCTCCATGGGTGTCAGCAATGCAGCTGGCTGGATTATCTCCCCCAGGATAGATTAACCAGTTCTGGCTACTTATTCCCACATTGAACTGCCATATTCTCTAGCACCTATGTGATTCATTAATCTGAAACGGACCTGGTCTTAGTCAAAGCTTTGATATGGAACTGTTTTGGTTATTCCCAGAATTCATACCACTAGGAAGAAGGGTTGAGCTGATTGGAGAACCTGAATGACATGGAGCAAGTTAATTTTAAGCACTAAAAGGGAACTTCATACTAAGAGCTTTAAAATCAGTCTGGACAATTAATGGTAGAAGGCTGTGTAAGCATGAAATTAATGGTCAAGTGAAATTATGTACTGCTTGTAATTTTGTATATGTGTACTTCACTTTATCACTAGATAGAGGTAGATGGAGCTGAAGTTAGCTGAAGAAGATTATCTAGGTATGGAAACCAGATGACAGAAGCCTAGGGTGCAGGGTTAAATAAAGATGTGGATGTAAAACAATTTCTCTGATTATTGGTTAGCACTTGATACCTGACCTGTAAGAAGATATTTGATGAGGTTGATATTGTGCTTTTTGGGAAAGGGGAGAGAATAACCCCCTTGGAAAAATGAATCACAGCAATCATATTGTGTTAAGCATGGTTCTAGAGCATTGTAAAACATCTTGAAATATCATTGATTAGAAAGTATAAAATGCCAAAATAAATTATTATTCATATATGAACTGTGGTACTAATTGGTAATTCTGTAATTCTTACAGGAGAAAGAGCAGAGGGAGCTGAAGATGAAAACAGTGACAGAGTCAACAACAACAACAATAAGAACAACTACACCAGCAAGCTTTCTGAAGGGCCAGAACCGAATAGTCAGATGCAGAAGCTTTCATTAAAATGTGTCAAGGAAAAGCATGCAGCTTATTCAGAACGAAGAATATTCAAGTCTGCACAGGCTAAACTCAAGCTGCAGTCATAGGGAGTGCATTGCTACTAGACAGTACCAATGACAGTGTACCAAGAACATTGTGCCATTAGACTGTATTTTTTTCTACACATAGTAAAGTTTTCCATACTCTTATATTTGTAGCACAGTGTGATACCACCAACAGTTCTGTTTTTTTTTCTTGTTTTTTGAAATACAAATATGTGGAACCTTTTGTAGTATTCTGTTGGGCCGGACAAAAGTTACATATGCACATCTGGAATCTGAACTGTTTATTCCATCCTTTTTCTAGCTGCAGAAGTAAAGCAATAATTAGAGAAAAGGGCATGCTATTGATTTTTTTTTAATTTGTGCATTTGGTGTTTCAAAACTCAGATGCGCTGTATCTTAGGATTTCTGCTTTATGTGTTTTCACAGAGTGATAACTCTGGGACAGGTCTGGCATGGAGGAATCTACTAGAGGTTCTCAGAAAAAAATATGAGTTGACCTTTACGTTAAGTATTCTTTTTAATGAGACTTTATGATCCGATGATTATCAGAGTCTATGGATTTCTCAAATCTTTACTGGATGCGCTTGATTTTATTAATGTTTGCCATGCAGATCTTCTGTTTTTTATACAAGGGATCAAAGTAAAAGAAAGTAGTTTAAGAAAATTGTATTAAAAGATCCAGTGCCAGGTTAAGCTCAATACATACATGTCATCATGAGGAAGGACTTTATATAGAGTAGTCTTTGTAAATGTCCTCAGCTATCTCAGTTCTTCTTCATTCTATATTAAACATTATTGCCACTGTTTCTTGACCTCATAACAGAGTTAGCCTTTGCAGAACATCAGGGCTGGCCTTAGGTAAATTGACACCCTAAGGGAAATGCCCCCTCCCCCGCTACCCAACACATCCCGGCCTATTCACACTATCCATATTACTTTCTTCTACATTTTTCCTGCATTTTGTCTTATCCTTCATTTTTTTCATGCAGTTATGCATTCATTTAATATCTAAGCAAGGCTACACCCTGATAACTGTGGAGGAGACATCTACATTAAGCTGAGGGTCTGGAGGCCACAAGAACCCACAGAAGACATGGATGTTTTTGATGCCCTGAGGTGCATTTTAGAGTGTTTTTAAGCAACCTTTTCATCCAATGATTGTTTGAACAAAAACCATGATCAAAGAAAGAAAGAAATTTAGTCTTACTCTTCAACTTTGTTTTTTTCATGCATGTTTTTAGCATATCCTAACCGACCAAGACTACAGTGTAATAACTGCACAGGAAATAACTGTATTAAGTTGGGGGTCTGCGGGGTACACAGAAGCCATGAGATTTCTTCATGCTCTGAGAGGCATTTTTTAAACAACCTTTTTATCTAATGATTGCCTGAAGAAAATCATGATCAATGAATGAAATTTAATTTTACTCTTCACATTTGTAGTTTTCCTGCATCCTTTCAGCACACACTAACTGACCAAGACTGCACTATAAAAACTGCAATGGAAATAAATGTATTAAGCCAGGGGGTTGGGGGTCACTAGGCCCCACAAGCCAAGAGGATTCTAGATGCTATGTGATGCCTTTTAACGTTTTTTTTTAATAATCTTTTCATTCAAAAATGGTTTGAATGAAAAACGTGGTTAAGGAAAGAAATTCAGTCTTATTCTTCAACTTTGCTTTTTTCCTGCATCCTGTCAACACACCCGATTAGATTAAGACTACACTGAGTTAACTAAATTAAGCTGGAGGTCTCGGGACTTCTAGACAAACAGAAGCCATGGGTTATAAATTCACTGAGGTACAATTTAGAGCTTTTTTCCAACCTTTTGATTCAGTGATGGCCTAAACAAAAATCATGCATCTGAAAAAAAAATCAGTCATACTTTTTTAATTCAAGGAAGAAATAAGCTGTATCCAATTTTTAATGCTGGGAACTGACTACAACTAACTAAACACCAGTTCACAATAAATTGAGAGGGCAAGTTCTTGTGAAGATGCATATATCATATCTGGGAAAAGGTAGTCACTTTCTGTGTATCACCCATTGGTGTTAAATTGGAATTAAAATTAAGGCCCAAAAGCCTTCAGTTATACATTTCAAGCTGCTGCTATTGCTGGTGCTGTTGCTGTTGTTTTATATACATCATGCCTTCTCTTCCTTTACTCCCAAAAGGCAGCCACCTTCTGTGTACCATTCTGATGTCAGACTGGAACAAAACTGAAAAAAAATATAGACTATATATGATGTCAGACATATATAAACAGTATGCTTATTTACTATCCCACAAAAGATGGCCACTTGTACAGGTATCAGATGTTTGATTGTGAGGAAAATGAAAAAAAATAATTACAATAATTTCTCCAACTTGTTACTTCTAGAAAGTACAGTGCTCCTATGCAAGCTACAGTGATACTCCTTGCACCCCTCTGATGGATGAGAAAGGTAAAGAAATAATGACCACACTAACCCAAGCCCAAGACAAGATTTTGTCACCTTTGATGTTTGGGAGAAATTTTAAAGAAATAATAACACTGTCCTCCTCCCCCACACACATGTTCAGTGACCTTTTGTGCATACTTATGAGCAAGACTGGTTTTAGACTATAATGGGCTCAGGACAGAAACGATTGTAAGCCTGTGTTAAAATCCACTTATACAGTCTGTGTGAGGAGGCTAAAAGTCCCCCGAAGTTCTGGTCTGGGTATTCTGAGATGCATTTATCACTAATTTTTTTTAAGAGATGACTGTTAAAATGAACAAGTGTCAACAGGGTCAGTAACTTTCATCCAGACAACCACCATTTCTGTGTACAATTCAGATATTTTATTGTGATAAAAGAAGATGAGTGTGTAATGTATTTCACCACTGTTCCAAAGGGGTTGGTGGGTTGATATAATGGTGTTTACCTCACAAACACAAGATACATGGTTTAACTCTCACCTTTGAAAGGGAAATTTGTTAGGTTTAAAATGGCAAGCAATGACAGCTTACATTCAAATATTACATACTGCTTCACATAATCACATTAGTCTTGCAAAGCCAAAATAATAATCAAACAGTAGCAGACAACTAGTCATTGTCTTACACAGAAGACAACCACAACAATTATACCTTCAGGATATGTGCAATTCAGGTGACCAGTTAACTAGTCCATTCTCTTCTCACAAATGCCCACTAGCCCTGCAAAAGCCAGAAAGGGACTGTTTTAAACTGTTTAAACTTTCATCCAGCTAACCCTAACCCTACGTATCAGTTTTAGTCACATCTGATGTCTGTGTAATATTTTCAACTCCACAGTCCACAAATACAAGTTGTCACACAGTAAAGTATTCCAATCCAAGTTGCTCCACAGAAATCACAGCAATATTGCCAAAATTATCTGGTTGATCACTGCCAGCATCACTATAAAAATAATAATAGCAATTACATCATGCTCTAGTCCTGTCATATCAAGTGTCCATATAAATCACAGCCCAAAATATTACCAAAAATAACTTGTTGATCACTGCCAGCAATATTGTAAAATATTGTAAAAGTAATAATAACACAGTGCCATTTCTGTCACCTCAACTGTCCATACAAATTACGAATCCAGAAATATTGGCAAAATATCTGGTTGATTACTGCATCATCTTTATAAAACTAATAATAGTACTTATCGCACACTCCTTTCCTCTCATCTCAAATGTTCACATGAATCACAAAGCTAGAAATATTGGCAAAAATATCTGGTTGATCACTGCCAGTGTTACTGTAAAAATAATAATAGCATTTATATCATACTCCATTCCTCTCATCCTAAATGCCCATATGAATCACAAAGCCAGAAATCTTGCCAAAAATGTCTGGTTGATTACTGTAAACAATATTGTAAAAGTAATAATAATAATATCACATACTATGCTATTCTCCTTACCTCAACTGTCAACACAAATCACAAAGTCAGAAATATTGGCAAAAATATCTGCTGATCACTGCCAGAGTAAAAATAAATATTTAATAACTACACTATTCATTTCCTCTTT
>NC_056730.1:531008994-531043994 GCF_019279795.1 Protopterus annectens | reverse complement strand
CACACTGGAGCAGGGGTGCCTTTGAAGCCATGAGGAGAGTTATGTCTCCCAAGACATCCTCAACTTCAGGTCCAGCTTCTCCATCCCCTAAAGTGCCTGTGTCTGCTTCTGCCTCACAGATCCTGGCTAAATACGAGACCCAGAGCCTCAGGAAGCCCCGTTGGGTGGCCCATGCTATTCTGAGACCTATCCAGAAGCTCCCACTGATGAGGTTCCCAGGAAGAGTGTAAGAGGAAACATTTGGACTCCCCTCAGGAGTCATTAACATCTGATACTGACTTGGATGAATCAGAAGGGTCCCCATGGTCCCCCTCTGAGGCTATCTCATTTGCTGAGATACTGTAAATCCTTAGGCAGAGGGGTGACTGGCAGTCCATCAACCCTACTTAGGATGAGTCAGTCCTCCTGAAGGCTTTTGGGTCTCAGTCCTCCACCTCTAGGGTGTCTCCGCCCTTTGATGAGCTTATGCAGCTAGTCTCATGAAGGGCATGGGAGTCTCTGGATACCATGGAGCCTGTCCCTAGGAGGCCTAATAAGTTCATATCTGCCCTCCTAGATAAATCCTTCTTGACAAAAGGTGTGCCAGTTGATGGCATGGTGGTGGCGGCAGCCACCAAAAAGGAAATGTCTGAAACTTCCTCGTCTATCCATCCTCCTAACAGAGACTCCAGGATCAAGGATAGAAATGAGAAGCGCATGTTTAGTTCAGCAACTTTTGCACTTTGTTCGCTTAACTATTTAACCCATTTTGCCAGACCTCAAAGAGATCTCCTTAAAGAGCTGGGAGATACTCTTCAGGGTACAGTAGCTGCAGGAGCTACAGACAAAGTTGCCTCCCAGCTTGCTACCCTCAATTCCATAGTGAACTTGGCCATGCGCTTCATTTCATATGCAGCTGATGGAACTAGTAGGGCAGCGGGTACAGGAGTTGCTCTTAGGAGACACTCCTGGATGCACTTGTGTTCCTTCATGGAGCCCTTCAAGTCATCCTTCATGAACACCACCTTTGATGACTCATCCCTTTTTGGGCCAAAGTCAAGGAAACTTTAACCAAGTGTGAGCAGGATGGAAAGACTCTTGTCTTCGGGGCCCATTTTTCCACCCCTACCATACCCTACCCCAAGGATCAAAAGGGAGGGAAAATGTGGTTCCGAAAAGCCCAAGGAGCCCTTCAGGATGCACATGGTGAACCCTCCTCCAGGGGCAGAGGAGGGGGCAATAATGGAAGATGCCGCCCTTGCAGCAGAGGGGGTCTGCAAAACCAGGGTGACAGAGATCACTTGTTTGGGAAGCCCTATGAGTGCTCCTGAAAGGAGGCCTAACTGTCCTGCTCTGGAAGCAGTCAGGGGTCACTTATCTTTGTACCCAGACGCCTGGCTCAAAATAACAAATGACGACTGGGTACAAACTATTATTTCCAGAGGATACTACATCCCATTCACCACACCCCTTCCACTGACAAGGAAAATCCTGGATGTTCCACCCAGTTACAGGGAACAAGCAACAGTAGAGGTCCAAACGTTGCTAAGAAAAGGAGTCGTCCAACCAGTCCCAGCAGACCAGACAGGATCGAGAACTTACTCAAGATTCTTTTTAGTTCCAAAAAGATAGGGGACTGGAGACCTATATTGGACCTCAGCAGACTAAACAAATCTGTAAAGAAAGAGAAGTTTTGGATGGTCATGCTTCAGTTGATACTTCCTTTTTTAGGGAAAGACAGTTGGATGTGCTTGATAGATCTCCAGGATGCGTACTACCACATAAAAATGGTCAGGCTATCCAGGAATCATCTGCACTTCCGGCTGGGAGCCAATCATTACCAGTTTTGAGCCCTGCCCTTTGGTCTCACTACAGCCTCTAGAGTGTTCACCAAATGCATGGCAGTGGTCACAGCTCACCTGAGACGTTTAGGATTCCAGGTGTTTCTGTACCTAGACGATTGGCTCCTTACCACCACCGCTAGGCATCAACTTATTCAGGCCAGGGAGTCCACTCTGTCACTCTGCAATCAGCTGGGCATTACAATAGACTCAGAAAAATCTGCCTTGTCACCATCGCAGCATATTGTCTTTATCGGAGCAGAACTGGACACCACCACCACCAGGCTAAGTCTTCCAGTAGAGAGAGTCTTAATTCTCCATCAGCATGTCTGCATTTTAATATCCAAAAACAAAGCACCAGCATCAGAAGTTTTGAAATTGTTAGGAATGATGGCAGCAGCAATTCTGGCCATACCACTGGGTCGTATGCATATGCGGATACTGCAATGGCTGTTGTTCACTCAATGGTCTTACCAAGAGCTCCCCATGTCTCACATGATAATGATCACAAATTCCTGCAAAAAGATCTTCAGTGGTGGTTGACCTCACTTCATGTTACGATAGGATGCCCATTTGTGCTACCCTCTCCAGTGGCCACAGTGACCACAGATGCTTCCCTGATAGGGTGGGGGGCATTTTCAGGGAAAGACAGTCCAAGGCACATGGACCAATCAAGAGAGACATCTGCATATCAATGTCCTAGAGATGAGAGCAGTACTTTTGGTGTTGCAGTACTGGGTATGATTACGATTCATGGTCTGGTATTTGAACAAACAAGGGGGATCCAGATCATACCCCCTTTGTCATGAGGCCCTCAGAGTATGGCAGTGGGCTATTTCCACCCAGCACTTCTGTTAGCAATGCACATCCTGGGGAAATCCAATGTGATAGCAAACAAGCTGAGCAGAGTGATTTTGTTGCCCTATGAGTGATCCCTCAAGATGGAAATAGCGGACAGGATTTTCCACAGGTGGGGCTAGCCTTGCTGTGGCATTTTTGCCAGTCACATGAACATGAAATGCAGAAGCTACTTTTCTCCTCCTCCGGGAGAAGCCCCAAGGGACTTACTCATTCATGATTGGCCCCTGGGTCTCCTTTATGCATTCCCACCAATCCCATTGATACCCAAGATATTACAGAAAGCAAACGTTCTGGGAAGGACTATTATTCTAATAGCTCCTCATTGGCCTTGTCAGATTTGGTTCCCCTTCCTTTCACTTCATCTTTTGGAGGACCCTTGGATTCTGTACCCGGTTCCGGACCTTCTGATGCACTCGTTTGGGGAACTTCATACCTCTCTGCAGTCCCTGAAGCTGACAGCTTGGCTGCTCCAATTCCCATCATAGCCAGGTTCTATAACCTTTCCAATGAGACAAAGCAAATTCTCCTATCCTCTCATAAATCCTCTGTGAGGAAGCTTTACCTCAGTAAATGAAAAAAAGTCTCCATATGGGCCTCTAAAAACAATATTGATCCTTACCAAGCCCCTATGGCCTCTATTCTTGAATTCATAACCATGATATTCAGTAAAGGAGCTGCAGCAGCAACAATCCATGTTCAGCTTGCTGCCATTTCTAACTTTCATCTGGGATTTGAAGGATTGAATATTATGTCACATAAATTATCCAAAGCCTTTCTCAAAGGGACCTTCCATATTAGACCACCTGTGAAATCTCCCTATTCTCCATGGAATCTAAATTTTATGCTTTCCCACATAATTCTTCTGCCATTTGAACCAGCTTGCTCATGTGACCTCAAATGATTGTCAAGGAAAACCATTTTTTAGTGGCTATTACATCTGCCCGCAGAGTGTCAGAGCTTAAGCCTTGTCCATCAAGCCTCCTTATTTGATTTTCCATGCTGACAGGGTCTCACTTTAAGCAAACTCCTCTTTCTTGCCCAAAGTTTGCACTGTAACTAATCTTAACCAAATTATTGATTTGCCAACAACTCCAACAATCTAGAGTACATGCTTCACAAACTTGATGTTCACAGACAGCTCAGATTTTATTTGACTAGAACAAAAGATTTCAGGAAATCAGACCAGCTTTTTGTTTCATTTTCAGATTCCAGGAAGGGTAGGCCAGTGGCTAAAACAACACTGTCTAAATGGTTATCTGATTGTATCACCTTTGTGTATTCAGCTGCCAATATGCCCTTACAGCATAAAATTAAAGCTCACTCAACCAGAGCTGTTTCTACATCCTCTGTTTTTTTTTCTGCCAGACTTTCTGTTGATAACATTTGCACAGCAGCCACTTGGTCAAAACCCCATACCTTTATCACTAATTACAAAGTTGACAGGGTCTGTAGGGACCTTTGGAGCCACGGTCTTGAGAAATATACTCCCATGAGACACTGGAGGTTGATGGGGCTTGGGACGCTACCCATCAGTAAAGAATGAATGGCGAGATAGAACAACTTCACATAAAGAAGTTATGTACTTACCATAACGTTCCATGTGAGTTCATCTCGCCTTCATTCTTACATCCCTCCCCCCTACCCCCTCCTGGGCTCTCAGAAGACCTAGATGCTAGATCCTTCCTGATCACTCAGCCCTTCTACACTATCTCTTATGGAGTTATGGAATGTCATATGGTATTATTATATGCAGCAAACAAGATCTGAGGTTACACAAGGCGCATCATGGGATAGGGACATGGCCTACAGCTACTTGAAATCCTCAAGCTTTGCAGTAGGTGCTGACTCGGTGCCAGGGAATCGGCTCTGAACCCATCAGTAAAGAATGAAGGTGAGATGAACAACTCACATGTAACATTATGGTAAGTACATAACTTATTTTTAATACCAATGGTAGTGTTTTATGCAATAAGGCTTTCAGAAGTGGCCACAGAGTCAGCAAACAGATATAAGTAATCTCCAAGGTTAAACTACTCTATAAAGGACCAGCCACAATGAAAAGTTTAAATATATTTAACAATAAATAAAAGAACATGAACATACTAAATATCTATTTACAATAACACTGGAGTTTCAGTCACCGGAAATATTAAAATAACACAGATGAATAGATTCACACAGATACAGAAAAACAGTACTTAACTAATCTCACTATATTTTCCTGACTGAGCTAAAGATTTACTACTCACTGGTCACTTACAAGAACAAGGTAAGATGAAGTAGGTGAGGGGTCCTTCCTTGTCAGGTTCCAAGAACAGTGTGCCATGAAACTTCTCTTTCATCTGGTATTAAAACATCATTTTTGTCCTAGATTACAGAATGATATTACATACATCTGGTCGTCTGATTTCTGGTTCCCATGCTACCCCCATTGCTAGAAACTGAACCAGAATTTAGCACATATGTGTTACCATACACATAGAGCTTTGCTGAGATGTGTTACAGCATCTGGAAGCTGTGAAACCATAAAACACTTCCACTCTTCCTGCAGGAGCTAATAAACCATTCTCTGGCACAGACTTTTTGTCTCTGGCTGCAGACAGAACTGCAAAATACAATCTTTATGGCCTAAATAAGTTATTTAATTTCTTGCTATTTTTCAAAGTTAGCCGGACTGAGATTAACTTTTTCTCTTCCAGTATCCTATTTCCAATACTACAGTCTGATATAAATGTATATTTCTTTTCTGTCCAGCAGGACACACAGTTGATACATTTTTAACACAAGCAAATTTACAAATACATTTTCAAGACCAGTATCTGTACATGACATATAATTCTTTACAAAATTCCAGCTAACTATGTTGGCATATGTTACACATCCACTGCCCTGCTTCTCCTGGCATAGCTGGCAATACCTCACATCATCACAACATTGTGTAAGCATTACTTGAAAATTTGCATGGCATGCAGTGGACTTTAGTCCTGCCCACGTGGAAACTATGGCATGTATTGTGTCCACTAATCCCTTGATAACATTGTTTCAAGGTCTAAAGCCACCATTAATGGACTGCAGACCATGGCAAATTTGCCCCTCCAGTCCCTACTCCCAAATGGATAGGAGAGGAGGCAGCAATTACTTTATCCTGTCCCCTCTAACAAATTCCTTTGGTAACATAGACTCCTGCAAAGACGTATTTTTCTGGCAACTGAGATGGATTCCCTTGCCTGTTCACTATCAGGCTAAATTGATTTGCTTTCTGTCTGCCTTGTAATTTTCAAACTGAAATGGAAAGTATACTGTAGGCAACAGGTGATAAAAAGAGTCTTAGATACTGCAGACATAAAACAAAGGTTTTTAGCAGTGCTGTCATTATTTTTCCTTTCCTTTGCCTGTTGTAGCTTTTTATAAATGCCTTTTAAATGTATTTCTATGTTAGCATCACCTTTATCTACTAGAACTATTTAATGGTGCAAGTAAAGTTAGAAGGAACACGACCTCGTGCACTGTATCAGATTAATGGTCAAATCCATTATTGTGCAGCAGCATTTGCCTGACACTTACTATATATAGATTGTAACATGGGTTCAATGTATAATGTTGCAACTTATCATGGCATAATTGTCCCATAAGATGCCAAGAATCATTTGGAAAGGCAGTCTTTAGTGGAGTTCTCTCATATCTCAACATGGCAGTACTGTTCCTATAAGGGGAGCTTTAACTGAATTTGGCTTTGCTCCATTTGCAAAAATTGAGTGCTATTGACAGAAAAAAATGAAAATTATGTATTCACTGTAACTGTTGATTTATTTTATCTGTCTTCCTTATTCAGTTTTGGAACCAGTAAACTATTCCTGGCTTTGTCTTTCTTTGTATTCCTCTGCTGTTGCTAAAATGCGGGAGCACAATGCTGTTTTTTAATTGAACTTAGACAAATACTTAGCACATTTTTGGTCACTATTATATATTGTCAGCTACATAATTTCTTATGCTCCAACATTTTAAAAATACTAAGAAAGCTAGTGAGTATTATTAATGCAGATTGTATTGCTCTGCATGAGGACTTTGGCTGCAAAGTGTGCATGATTGCATGTAATGTGTTTTATGCTATTCCCGTTTACAGTCAACCTATAGGGTCCTTTTCTCAGTGGCATCAATCCTATCCATGAGCTCTAAGGGATGCAGAATGCCAACATCTGCAGTGAATGTGTAATGCTGAGCTGTGGTGCTCCTTTGTTATATGGTTTCAACTTTTACTTCATTCAGACGTAGAAGATTCCTTCCCTAACAGGCCTCCATTTCACCATGAAACATATATTAAAGAATTTGTGTACTTTCTTTTCCTAATTTTGACAAAGTCCTGGGTTTGCAAATATTACAACCTCTTAAGCTGGTTAGCCAATGCTGAAGATCACATCAGAAGATTTATGTATTAATATGAATTCACATACACCCCATGCACATATGTGCTTATGCATTTTCAAAGAAAGCATTTCTGTCCCTGAATGCAATGTCTGTTTCTATTCTTCTGCATTTACATTTACATCACAATTTACTTTTGTATGAATTATGATATAATGATGATGATTTGTGATAGTTTTCATAAAGCATTAGCCATATCAAATGAAAACTGATAGGCAGTGAGGATGTCATAATAACACAAGTGAAGAGGAAAATGATACTCCTGGAATACAGGAGTTGTGAACTAGTAGATATGTCTTCCATTAACGTCTGCTGAACAGTCAATGATTTTAGGATTCCATAAATGTCTCTTGCTATTACTGCCAGATGATGCAAACCACATTGCTTTGCTCAAAAATGCCAGACTGTTGTCATCGCAGACTTCTCTTCTGTCATGCTCAGTAGTCAGTACCCCAGGTACAGTATGTTATGAGTTTTTTTGTCAAGTGTTCATTTGCATTAAAATAATGATACCATTTAAATCTGATATGATATTTTACTGTGAGAGTTCTGATTTACGTCTATTTGTCTTGGGAACTTTAAGTGTTAATGCCCCTACCCTGATTACAAATATTTCACTCTGTTCTTTTCTTGTTGCATCATACATATATCAGTTTTGTGTATATCAGCCTCGTAAATGTTTTTTATAAAGCTGTATTGCATGTATTTTGACTGCTTAACTTTTAGTAGGTGCTCTAAATATACTGTACTTTCATAAAACACATGTATGAATTTCAGAGCTAGTAAAATTGTCCATTGATTGTAATGTTACAGAACCTTATGTGCATGGAATGTACATTGTAAGTCGCCAGTGCACTTTCAGAAGAAATGCATTTGTCATTCTCAATATACATTTGGATATCCAGGGTCTGTTCAGCTGCACCCTAGCCATCTCATCCAGATCATCACCAAATGGTAATCAGTTGACAGCTTAGCACCTTTCTCTCTCTCTCCCTCTCTCTCTCGATACAAGTGCAGAAAATGTATGACTTTAGATCTAATGCCACTATTACAAAGTCAGACACAGGCCTTTGGCCCAAAGGTCTCTGGTACAAAGTACATTTATGAGCACCCTTGTTTGAACACAATGAGTGCTATGGACATCAGTCCAGTCCATGACTAGCACTGACATCTAGCAGCTCATCACTCTGGATTGGATCAGATCAGGCATGTCATTCTTCCCAGTTACTTCTTTTTAGGTGTATCTATTATTCCTTACATGAGCATTGTAGCCTACCAGTAGAATTACAAACTCCTTAGGCAATACCTTATTGAGTGTCACACTTGTGATCTCTAAGAAGGTAGAATACTAGATAAATAGCTAATAAGTTCATATGCACACACAGCAGACAGTTTTCTTTTCTGTAGTTTGTAGTTCCATTGAGGCAGTCCTCTCATTTATTTACACAAACTACAGCAGAGCAGTTTGCATTTGGGGACTCTTGAGTTTCCCTGTATCTATCAAGGGATACTCCTGAAAATAAATTCCTGAACAGAAAAGAAATCACCCCTGCTTGAGAAGACTGATTCTCAGACCAGTGCTATGTGCAAATGCAAGATCAACTAAATCTAACTGATACTTTACAACCCCCCCCCCACACACACACACACACATATTCTGGCTCCTTTCTAGCAGTGATGTAACATGCCATCCCCTAAAAGCCAGTTTCCAGTGCCTGGGTCTGCTTAATCCAATATCTTGCCTTTCAATGTATTAGCTGTGCACCTGATACCCACTCTTTGTTGTGCATTTGTTGATCCCCACATGGCAACTCCACATTTTTTTTAAGCTGAGTCTAGCTGTAATTAATGCACATTACTACCATGCATGGCTCCAGTGGTGGGTCCCAGTATCCCTTTTCTGTCAAAGTTCTCAGATTCTTTAAGTAAAATCTTTCCAGATTCCTGTTTCACTGTCCCATTCTGGCATTGCAATTTGCCATTTGTGACTTTACCAAGAACATAAATTTCCAAACAGAACACCTCTAAAAATCTCAAACTCATATGGAAGAACTTTTCCCTTACACCCAGGAAGGTCAGAGATATGGAATCTGATTGTTAGCTCTGTCCAATACATCGGTAGCTGAGACAGCAGCATAGAGCTTTAGCTAGGAGGTGATAAGTATATCTCATGGTGACATACTGGTGGTACTAGTGTTAGGACTAGTACTAATAGTACTGTAGTACTAGTGGCACTCTAGTAGTAGTGTTTAGGGAAGCTGCCAGCATAAAGAAAGAGGCCTTCCATACAATGCTAGTATGGGAGTCCCTTGATCTAATTGGTACCAACAAGCTAGGAAAGCAGTAGTTGCGGTAATTACTGAAACAAAGTTCTAAATGGATGAGGAGTTATTGAGATCATGGAGAATGATGTTTTGTTGGCCTCAAAGATGTTTTGTTAACTTATCAAGTGACTCTGGAGGAAAGAAAAGTCATTTCTCAGGCTATTCTCAGCAAGAGAGAAAATCACTAACCTTAACTGAAGACATTATTAAGAAGTGGACAAAATTCTTTAAGGCAGTCCTTAATCTGGTGACTGCACCCTCCTCAGAAGAGGTAGTGTTAGAAACAGGTGATAGATTTGGTTGTTAGATGAGATGACTGCAGTGGTGAAACAGTTCCACTCTGGCAAGTCTGCAGGAGTGGGTGTGATCTGTCTAGACCTGAAGAAGGCAGTGAACATTTTTGGAATGTCATATTTAACATGCTTTTTCAATGTGCAGGAGTGTATGACAATTCCTCTAGACTGTCAAACAGAGAGAAAAGATGGTGTGTTGTTGTTGGAGAGAGATCACATGGATCAACAATGAGAAGTTGTCTCAGAAATAGCCAGATATAGACTTGACATGCTATGCTGCACTGTGCCTATAGTACTCTTCATTCCCACACTCCATAATTTGAACATAGTAACTCCATTTTTGTACAGACATTGGGAAAACAGAAAAACCCTGCAATGCTGAAAACAATAGCTACTGTACATAAACTGCCATTTCACAGTCACATTACTTAACAAAAACTATATCTGGAGAAACATAGCTTCTGGAAAAGGGGATTGGAGAGTTAAACGTTAAACCGTTACTAGTTAACCAAAGACGCTCTTCATAATCAGTTTTGCAGTACTGATTCTTTGGTCTTCCTGCCATGCAGACTTCCATAAGCAGTCTGATTTCGATAGTCATAGCATCCTTCCTAGCTAACGGATATCTGAGGACCAACATCTGGATGTTGGTGTATAGGAAGGGTGTCTATTGACACCATCTTCATTTCCTTCTAGCCATGGGCTCTGCTGCACGTCACAGTATGTACAGTCACTTATAGTCAGTTGATTGGCTCATTTTTTTCCAGAGTTTCACCTTTCTTCCAGTCAGATAAGTACCTCATGGACATTTTCTTCTGATTTAATGTTTAAAAAGGTTAACAATAGCTTGAAGTGTGGGAAGCAAATCCCACATTTTTACTCATTGCATCTGTTTTGTTTGGGGCCTCAGCATGATGTCTCTGATTTTCCCAACTGTGTTATATTCTAAGCAAAGTTCCTTAAATTCAGGTCCAAAGTATTAGACACATATATGGCATCCTCAGTTTCAGTGCCATCAGCATCTTTGCAATCCTCGGTTTCCACAGTGTCTTCACAAATCTCAGCTTCTGCCAGTATCATTCCAAGAAAATGCAAAGACAAAAAACTCAAGGAAGAAGACTCTAATGATATCATGGAAGCTTTGGTCCATGCTACCAGGTTGATCAATGACTTTTCTTGTAGGGATACTCTTCACAGAGTGAAGGAGGCATTCACTAGGGAAAGCATGCAGTTCTTACAAGCTCAGACCCATTACAGGGGATTGCTGAGTTTACCTTCAGCCAGGCTACTGGCTATCCCTCCTGTAAATGTAGTGCTTGATCCTGTCTTTGAGGACATTTCTTTGCACTGTGATTCTCTCCTACTTGCTTCCAGGAAGCCTGACAGGTTTTACAGGGTGTGTGACTCACACAAACACTTCTACAAGAATCCTAAAGCTGACCCCTCAATAGCCTCTACTGAATCCACAAACGATGTAACTAGGAAGCCAACTGGACATCTGCTACCCATTTACAGGGAAAGTAGATTATTTGATTTGGCAAAAAGCTTATACCTCTGCTACACTTTCAATGAGAGCAATAAATTGCCAATTTCACATTTATTCTTGCAAGACAAAATTCTGTCTAATGCAGGGAGTGATGCTGATAGAACCTTATCAAGGGAGATTCAAGACATAGCAGGAAAAGCTTTACAAGTCATAAAACACATTAAAGTGTGGTTATAATGCTCTGGATGCATCATGCAGTGCAGCTACCACAGGTTCTGCTGTTCGCAGACATACATAGCTCAGGACTTAGCCCCTGTTAGACCAGGTCAAGACTGAATTTATTGATGCTGCACTTTTCAGACACCTATCTGAAAAGGTTTTGAGAAGTTTGATGAGAAAGGAAAACAAAAACAGTGAAGGAATTTTATCTTTCATGTACATCAAGATATAATAAAAGTATGCTTCCAAGCTGAGGCCCTTCCCCCTAAACAGGACAAGGGGAGGCCTCCTCATGCTAAGAGACCCAGATGATCTAGAAGATGGCAGCAAGAGCAAAAGCAGAGAACAGGGAGCTTTAAAGAGCCCAGTCAGCCCAGAGACCAAGAATGACTATCCTCAAACCCTGATCTCATTAACCCTCCTTACCCTCCCATTCAACCCTCTGGCTGGAAGACTGTCCTCTTTCTTGTATTATTGGAAGACCATAACCAAGGACCATTGGGTCCTTAGCATAATAGAATGAGGTAACTACATACATCCAGTTCAGGAAAATCCCACCCTTCCTAGGTTTCCCAAGTCCACCAAAAAAGCAGGAGAGCATCTTACCACCTATCCTTTGAGAAATACTGCAAGAATCCATTCAGCCTGTTCTAACAGGTCAGAAAAAAGGCTTCTACTCAATACTATTTCTAGTTCAAAGTAAATAAGGCACCTGGAAGCTGATCCTGAACCTCTCACAGTTAAATAAGTTCCTCTATGTACCAATATTCAAAATTATCACTCCACACAAATCACTTTCCATGATCTTCTAAGATGCTCACATGGTTACTCTAATGCTTACCCCATGTTCTTGTTGCATACAGTCACAGGAAATATCTGTGTTTTGTGGGAGCAGACTTACATTATCAATTCTGTGCTTTGTCTTTTGGTCAGTCTACTGCTCCCAGAGTCTTCACCAAATGTTTATCTCCTTTGGTGGCCCATTGCAGAACCCTGGGGATTCATATTTACCCTTACCTGGATGACTGTCTTATTCAGGGAAAAATCCCCAGCAGAGACCCAAAATGCCTTGCAGATCACCATAGACTGCTTCCAAAAGGTAGGTCTCACATTAGACCTTTGCAAGTCACAAACTCTTCCTCAAGCAAGGATTCTTTTTCTGGGGGCCCTTATGGATTCTGTACAACAGAACAATTTCCTTCCCCAAGACAAGATATCTTACTTGACAAACTACCTGACCAACTTGATGCCAAAACAACAAATTTTAGTAAGGGGATTTCTAAGGATTCTGGGTTACATGGCATCCTGCATTTTCATGATTCCACTTCCAGTGTAATACATGAGAAAAATTCATTGGTTCCTAAAGAATGCTTGGCAACAGCATTCTCAGCCATTGGAAACTCTGTTGCCTGTACTTCCATGCTTAAAAAGGAACTGCTATGGTAGAAAAACACCATATTGAAGAATTCAGGGGAAATTTTTCTCTGCCAGAAGCAGATAATACACTCTCCACAGACAGTTGAGACATAGTCTGGGGTGCTTACCTAGGCTGCATGAAGGTGGAGGGCATCTGGACACCATAACAGAAAATACTGCATATAAACCCAAATGAAAATGTTAGTAATTTACCTGGCCATAAAAGCCTTTCAACAGAATTTAACTCCAGGGACCCTGCAGATTTGGAGAGACAACACCTTAGTGATGTGGTATATAATCAAGGGGGCACCCTTTCTTATCCATAGTGCAGTCTCACCATGAAGATCTGAATATAGACTTAAGAGCTAAAACTTACTCTTTTAGCATCTTACATTCTGGTCCAGAACAATACCTTGGCAGATTCTTTAAGCAGGGGGCTTCTAAACCCCAACAAATGGATACTGAAGAGCGAGGTTTTCCTGGACTTAACATTACAGTGGGGAATTCCTCATCGGACCTGTTTGTCTCCCACCCAAACAGATGTTTTTCTCCAGAATCCAACAGACAGGGACTTGGAAGATAGGTGTGTCCTCTTTCAAATGGAACAATCTGTTCCTATATGGCTTTCTGCCTTTACCTCTGATCCCAGGGTTCTAATAAAAGTCAGTTCAAACAGACCCATGATTCTTGTAACTAAACCACAATACCAAACATGAACAGAAAAACAAATACCAGGATGACACCAATGTATGAGACATTTGATTCTCATTGTCCTCTTCTGTTGAGGCAACACTGGTCTTATCTCCTCTAATCCATTAGTAATGAAAGATTCCACATTCTCCCATAGGAGATGAACCTCCTCAGCCAAACCAAGATATCAGTATTCCATCTACACCTGGCCACACTCAAACTAATAGCCTGGAGGACTGGGTTTTGGCACCAAAAAATGTCAGTTATCCCAGTGAAGAGTGACCTTTCTGAAGGAGACAATGAAACCCACCACCACAAAAACAAAGACAAAAGGCCTGTGGCTGATCAAGTTTGTGAACAACTGTAAGTTGTGTGCTGTCCTTGACTCCCCAAATGATGTTAACATACTGCAAGAAGGTCTCACAGCAATAATGACTGGTGCCAAAGTCATGGCCTTAAGTTAAATGCAAAAAAAGTATTATCATGCCATTCAGCAAAAACATGGCCCCTAATGATTACCACATCAATGGCAACCCCCTAAGCACACAACCTGTGATTAGAGACCTGGGTACTCAGGTTGACAACAATCTCACATTTGACCATCATGTAGTGGCAGTGGTCAGAAAAGCCTTTTACTTGGTTCATCTCTTAAGTAAAGGGATTGCATCCAGAAAAAAAATAGATTATTACCTGTCTGTACTCCTCCCTCATTAGGCCAATAATTGAGTATAATGCCTCATTTGGTATGTACCTCTCCAAACACCTGCACTAACTGGAAAGCCCACAGAAATACCTCACAAAGAGAATCCATGGCTTCCAACACCTGCCCTATGTAGACAGGTTGAAATCACTATCACTCTACTTGGTATTGTACAGATTGCTCAGAGGTGATCTGTGTCTCACCTACAAGGCAGCATTGGACCTTGCCCTACTAGAGACACTCCATATCTGTAAGTCTAACTCCTCGCACATTACCCACTCAAAAGGACTAAATCTAATATGCAGCATCAACAAAACCTACTGGAGAGACATGCTTGTCTCCCAGAGACTGCCCCATCTCTGAAATAGACATACATTTCAAACAGAATACCTCGCTGACTCTCTTCAAGCGTAACTTTGATGAGTGGATGGGAAACCACAAATTTGTTCCAGGGGTTCCACCTGTGTCCCTCATTGACAGGGGCAACTGGTGCTGACTGAGTTTTTTTTTTTGGGGGGGGTAAACTCTTGGCTAGGCTTGTAAGGTCCCCAGGGCCATTAGCCTAGTAACCTCCTATGATTGTATGATCATATGATATCTAGTAAAAGGGAAGAGGCTTTCCATCTGGTGTCACAGCAAAAACATCAGTCCTCCTCAGGCAGACTTTAAGTCAATGCTGGAATAATGTTTAGGCCTGTTTAGTCAGGGCTTTTCCTACTCCAGTATTAAGATACATGCCTCTGCTATCTCAGCTTGCCTACAGCATTCTCCTCCAATACGCTCGTACCCCCACATGAAACTTTTTCTAAAAGTGGTCGTTCACTTAAGATTGCCCAGAAGGAAGCTGGTTCCTACCTGGGATCTAAATTATGTGCTAGAAAAACTCACTTTGCCACCTGCAACTGCCCCTCTAAAGATGCTTACTTGTAAGACAACCTTACTTATAGCTATCACCTCAGCAAAGAGGGTCTTAAGAACTTCATGCCCTCATTTGTAAAGAACCTTTCACCATCTTTCACAGGGACAGTGTAACCTTTAGAACTCTATCACACTCCTTAGCCTCACTAGGAAAGTGAATGCCAGTATGCTGTAAAGCATATTTCATCTAATAGTCATGCCTCTAACCGTGGAGGAGCAATCTAGAGGCCATCCTGGCTGTTAAGCATGAAGTAACTCTTGTCTTTGCAGAAAAACTGGAAGGATTATGGGGTTCAACATTGCTACATGTGTTTTGTGAACTTAGCAATTGCATGTGGATTTCAGAATATCTTGTAGAAACTACTAAAACAGTAGTGTCCCTATGTTTCTGCTGCAGTCTCAGTATTAAATCAAATACAATCTGGATGGACACGATTCCACCAAGGATTTGCTATGCCTCCCTTCCTGTTTGCAGCCTTCAAGGACAGGACATCAATGCTCTGAAACTTCTGCAGAGGATCCATTCTGGGAGATCTGTTGCCTGCAGCTTATGTTGTCCTGGTAGACATAAGTAATCATGATTAGCAGCATGCACTGGAGTAATTTACTGATGAGTCTGGAGTGACTGGGATGAAAATTAGCATCTTCAGATCATAGTTTATGGTTCCTTATCAAAAGAGTAGATTGCTGTCTCTAGGTGAAGGTGTAGCAGCTACCACAATTGTAGGGTTTTAAGTATCTCAGGCTTTTGTTCTAGAGTGCGACTAGAGGGAATCAGCAGCTTGACCAACTGAATGGGTGAGATGGCAGCAGTACTGCAAGTATTTTACTGAACTTCAGTGGTGAAACAAGAACTGAGAGATGGAACAGTGCTGTCAGCCTACTGATCAGTCTGTGTCCTCACCTATGGTCATGACCATTGGGTAGTGACTAAAAGTATGAAATCATGAATGTAAGTGGCAGAACTAACATTCATTTGATCACTGCTGCAGTAGCCCTATCTATATAGGTAATATATTGCATAGAACATAACAACTGGCCAGTTTATAAACCATAAGAGCACCTTCCATGTGCCCCAGCTGTTATTAGTTTGGGCACCATGCCCTTCAGAGCTTTCCTGGCTCTAAAGAGAGTTCTTCAGTCAGCTAAAGTTTCTGCATTGCTGAACATACAAGTTCCCTTCAGGGAAAAAAATCTTCCACATTTATTTTATCAGAAACTTTTTTTTCTGTGAAATTAAGTTATGCTCGAAGAAAAGTGTTTTATTAGACTGCCATGTGACTTTTAGTCACTTTTTTCAATGAAGTGTAACTTTTAACTTTTGTGGAAAAAAGTTAATTTTTTTCATTCTTTTTCTAGTTTAAACTTTTGTTAAAGTACATTTAGGGGTGGCTGTGTTAATGTTTTTAGTGCTTTTTACTGTTTTTTTCTTTTTTTGAAGAAAATATCCTTTTTTATTACTTAGATATTTTACTAGCAGCTATTGACATCATTCCCTTAATTTCAGGCTCCATTTTTGCCTTCACCATGGAGGACAACCTACTGGTTCCTTGTTTCTGCCTTCTTCCAGCAACCAAAAAATAGGTTCCTGATAGTCTTTGCTACTTCAGCAGGCTACACAACTGCTCAGCCACAGATGGGTGTCTCTGCTGTGAATATTTATGCTTCCTGATATGATTCATCTGCTTCATCAACCAGAGGTTAGACATCCTCTGTCACTGCTGTTGTGCCATTGGTAGGCAAGAAATAACCACTATTGCCAGTCATGGAGGAAGGAGTACAGAATGCCTGTCTGCCTGGTTGGGCATTTATCTTCCTTCCTTAGCTTCTGAGACTTTCAGCAATAATTATTTATTGGGCTTGACTTCCAAGATGACTGCACACTGATCAACAGCTTAACTTCAGCTCTCTCATTGTGAAAAAAGAAATGGAAAGATAAGGGCAAGTATTTCTGACAGATTTAGTAAAATCCAATTATTGGCTAGTAAGTACATTGACTGGATGCCAGCAAAAAAGAAACCTAGAGAGAGAACCTGAAAGAAAATCAGCTATGGAAGATGAAGATTAAACAATGAATGGGAAAAATCTTGCAGCTGCAAAAAGCAGTTGAAGCACCAGCTTTGGTCAAAGACATGGCTTCCAAATATTTAGAAGAACAAAGAGTTAGAAGGTCACACTGAAAAACCAATCAGAAATAACTAAATGAAAACTCCAGCCAACTCAAGCTAGAACTTCCAATGAGTGACCTCCCAAACCGCCTGTAACAGAGGCACATTGGATATATGCAAATGACCTTTATGAACATCAGGTGTTTTAGCTATATGGCAATGATAATTGCCCATAACTTTTACATTTGAAGTCATTTCAATGAAGAACTTCAGGCCAATAAAACTAAACCCCACTAGCTATGGCTATACATATTTCAGGCTTGTTATAAACTCTTCACCATAGTATAAGCAGAGTACTTGACAAAGGATGAGAAATACAGGGTTGTTAAACCCAGCTGATGTCCATTTTCATTAGGGTGACTGCAAAATATCTCAAATAACAAATTAAAACAAAGAGTTAGAAGGTCACACTGAAAAAACAATCAGAAAAAACTAAATGAAAACTCCAGCCAAGCTAGAACTTCCAATGAGTGACCTCCCAAACCTCCTGTAACAGAGGCACATGGGATATATGCAAATGACCCTTATGAACATCAGGAGTTTCAGCTATATGGCAATTCTGATTGCCCATTCATTGGAAGCTCTAGCTTGGCTGAAGGCCGAAATATGCATATCCATAGCTAGTGGGGTTTGGCTTTATTGGCCTGAAATTGTCCATTAAAATTACTTCAAATGTAAAAGTCATAGGCAATCAGAATTGCCATACAGCTGAAACACCTGATGTTCATAAGGGTCATTTGTATATATCCCATGTGCCTCTGTTACAGGAGGTTTGGGAGGTCACTCATTGGAAGTTCTAGCTTGGCTGGAGTTTTCATTTAGTTTTTTCTGATTGGTTTTTCAGTGTGACCTTCTAACTCTTTGTTTTAATTTGTTATTTGGGATATTTTGCAGTTACCGTAATGAAAATAGACATCAGCTGGGTTTAACAACCCTGTGTCTCTTATGCTGAGTCAAACACTCTGCTTATGCTATGCTGAAGATGTCCAAACAAGGTTGAATACATATCCATGTTAAGTGGGATTTGGCTTTATTGGTCTGAAATTGTCCATTAAAATGACTTCAAATGTAAAAGTCATGGGCAATCAGAATCACCATTTAGCTGAACCACCTAATGTTCATAAGGGTCATTTGCATATATCCCACGTGCCTCTGTTATAGGAGGTTTGGGAGATCACTTATTAGAAATATTTAGAAGAACCAATCAAATTGGGTTAGAGCTGATTAAAATAAATGAAACATTGAAGGAGTTTATCAACTCAAATAAAAGCCTTTGAAAAATGGAAGTAGCTTTAAACAGATATTCAGATGAACTGATAAAACTGTGAAAATCAAATATTGAAATGCTGGCTGAATATGTGATTGCTCAAGAAGAACTATTTCAAAAAATGGTAGAGGAAGAGGACAGAGCACACAAAGAAAACCTGAGATATTCTGCCTTTTCAGAAAAAAATGGAAAGAATAGACTGTGTTCATTTTATGAAAGCACAAATAAGCAACTGGGCTGTTATTTCACAGCAGGATTTGTTAATTGAAAGGGCACATTGTGTGTAAGCTCCAAACCTGGCTATGAGAAAACAGCCATTATATCAACAGAAAGAGTTGATGCTGACACAGCTGTGACAGAAGGGCAAATTATTAAAAGTTGGAGACAGTAGAGTGTTTGTAGAAAATCATCATTCACTGTACACCAGGCAGAAGAGAAGCAAATTGATCCCAGTAATCAGGGAATATTTAGAGGTAGGTGTGAGATTCAAGCTGCTGTCTTTGTCTTCAGAATACATTTTCCTGGAGGATCAGAGTAATTTTTGATGCAGAACAGGCCAAGGAGGAAATATATGTCTGACAAAAAGTGAGACATCAAACAGAAGGGGACTCTGCTTTTCATTTTTCTGATTATAAAGACCATAGAGAGAGACTTTGCCAGTGAAACCTTTTCTAATGTTCCAAAGAAAAATGCTTGAGAAACAGAAGTTGCCAGAAAGAATGGGAGTACCTTGGACCTGAACCAGAGTCTGGGGTTGGGAGATAGAAATGAACAGGATAAAGACTATCAGCACTGAAATTGGTGAATAAATGTGAGACTATAAAGCATCAATTACTTTAGTGAAGTATGGCTTTACAAAAAAAAAGTATCTGAGAAAGTTTGGACTTTTGTGGATTTTGTAGAACTTGTGAAGGGACTGGCAGGCATATACCCAGCTTCATGTCATTAATGTTTGAAAGGACACTAGAGAAAAAGAAGGAAAAAGGATAACTGTGAATAAAACATTTTTTGTACTTAATGGTACTTGTATCAACATTTCATGAAATAAATTATATTTCATATAGTAAAGCAAAATGATTGTTGTATATAATAATGATACTAAAGTAAACAAGTTCTTTCTTTTTTAGTTTTAAGAAATATAGGCATTGCAATGTGAAAAGAGAAGGAAGGCTGGACAAAAGCATGTTCAAGTTAATATGCTGTCATCTTTGGCTGTTGGGGTGGAGGATGGGGTGTAAAAGTGCATTGATTATAATACGTGTAGATTTGAGAGGTTTTTCTCTTAATTTTTGCATAGGTGAATGCCTGGTTTAATGCCTTGGCTTAATCTAATAAGTTTCTTGTGTAAGCATGTGTGTATAAAAATAAGAGAACACTGTCAATATAATGAGAAGTTTTCCTGTAGCAAATAAATGTTCAATCTGAGTTGAGAAGTCTGCAGCTGGGCCAGGTGTACAGTCTGTTCTTGTGTTTCCATTTAGACAAGATAACTACAGGTCTAGGCAGTCCATTTCAAGAACTGTAGACATTGTTTGCTGATAGAAATATAAAAAAAGAGGCACAAGAGCAAGCACCTTAGAAACAATTCCATTTGAAATTATTGGAAGTGAATAAGCGATAGTTTTACTTATACCTAAATACCTCAATACATTTATTAGAAAAGTTTATTGTATTGTATCAATTTATGTATTCAGACTTTATGATTTTTCCTACTCAAAAACTTTGGAAGGCTGTGGTTGGATAATTGACATTTCTGATAGCAAACATGTTCAGATAATTAATTCTCTACTGTAACATACACAAATTCTTACATATAACCTAGTTTAGAAGCTAAGAGGGAAGAAAGTGATAAAGATTGGGAAGGTTTTGTTTATAGTATTTTAAAAGGAGGGGAAGCACCAACATCCTGGAAGAAAGCTGTAGTGTCTGTAATACTTAATGACAGCAAAGATCCATTAAACCCACAAAGGCCCATTTCAATTTTAAACCATAATTATGCAATGCTTATGACCATAAAAGAATGGCAAAGGAGTTTCCAAAGTTGATAGCTATGGATCAATGTAGTTTTGTGGAGGGGGAACAAACCTTTGACAATATTAATAAAAAAAATATAATCTGGAAGGAAAAAGAATACAAGAAAATACTGCCGTCGTTGGGAATTGATACAGAAAAAGTATTCAACAGAGTAAGCTGGGATTTTATGAGCAGGGTGATGGAAATTTTTGGATTCCCTAATACAAGAATAAGGGTAATTAGGAGGATATATGGGAGATCAGAGGCAACAATGAAAGTGGGAGGGTTTCTCTCTGATATGTTGTGTCTGAACAAAGGAACCAGGAAAGGGTGTCCTCTTTCCTCTTTGTTATTTGCGCTATATTTAGAGTTACTGTCAAAGAAATAAGCCACTCAGAAATTCAGGGATATAATTGGTATGCTAATCAAGAAAACTTGATTTGATTTGCAGACAATATTATTTTGACCTGATAAAACCAGAAAACGACATCTCAGTGTTGTGGAACATTTTGAGACATTTTCAAGTCTTTTCGGGATATAAAATTAATGAAGATAAAACCACACAATAGCTGATAATTTATCCAGACATGAATTGGCTCAGCAATTCCCATACTTATGGGGACACAATAAAATGAAATATTTACAAGTGTGGATTAAAAAGGATTTTGTTATGGCAACTAAGGCAATGTGAAAAGAGAGAAAACAAATATAATACAAAAACTTAGAAACTGGAAGCTCTTGTTTTGGATATGGATAGAAGATAAAAGCAGTGAAAAAGATTTTAAGCCCTTTAGTTTAATGTACTGGTAAGTTAACCATTTTTATCAACCACAGGAGAAGTTATGGACTGCATTTAATAAATATTTGAAGAATTTTATTTAGGAAAGGAAAAGGGCAGAGATCAAGTGGGAAAGTTGCTCTTTCCAGTAGAACAAGGTGGGTTAGGTTTACCTGATTTGATAGGCTATTTTAGAGCTCTACAGATAAGGTTCATATTACATAATACAAGTGGAAAGCTATAATTCAAATTGGAAAGGGATGATGATGAAGCAAGGGGAACTTCAAGAAATAAGGAGAGAGTAGAGATGACTGCAATTAGAGGTACAGAGAATAGGTAAGAGGCGTCTTGAATTTACTGGAGAAAACTGGAAAAAGGAACCATGGTATTGAGGCAAATAACTATAGAGGGAAAGGTAATAGAGTGGGAAGAGACCAAGAAGACGTTTGGACTGCAGGCTAGAGACTACCTTACCTTATCAGGGACTGATATCAGAAGTGACCTGCTCTGGTAGAGTTTTAGCTGAATCTAGAATAGAAGTTGCTATTAAAAAAATGGATAATTAGTAGAGCATTTAAAATACTGCATGAAAACTATAAACATCAATCAGAAGATCAGAAACCACAGAAGAAAGAAGATGTTAAAAATATTGAGAAGAGAGCTTGGATAAGCAACTTACAAGAAAACAATGGGAGGATGTATATATGGCTCCCAGATATGCAACAAAGTCTAGAAGATTTAGGATTTTTGCTTAGAAGTGTTTGCATAGGTATTTTTATATTCCAAGCAGACTCAACATAATTTTCCCCAGATAGGTGGCAAATGTTGAAGGTGTGATGAGGAAGAAAGAGGCAACTAGGAACATATGTTTTGGGAGTATAATGAGATGGCAGACCTTAAAATCCCCTATAGAGTACTTTCTCAAAAATAGTGGGTGATCAAATTAGTGTAACAAAGGAAATTATTTATTTGGTACAGGCTCTGAATTGGCTAGACTTAGTAAGATCTTGTTATGTTTAATTCTAGCGGCTGGCAAAAATGCAATTACTAGAAAACAGAAATCAAAGTTTAAACCAACTTATTTGAAGTATTAAATATTGTAGCAAAGAACTTTATCATGAATGGGTGCCAAATAAATGTGATAAATTTAAATACCTAGTACATTAGTGGAATGTAACAAAAGCTCTTATTTATACCATATTCCATAAACCTTCCAATATATTCATGGTACAAGAATAGTATTATTTAAAAATAGAAAAATTAGTTGCAACAGTAGACAGACACGTCTATGTTCATAAATGAACTTGCAAAGCTGTTCTGACCACATCAAAGGTTGCCATGTCAGACAAAATCCTTAGAAGGCTAGCATGATTTTGAACTTTGTGCACTTCTCTGAGGCTTTTAAAGATAAATGGTCAGCTTGTGCTATTTCTTTGTTGGGCAGATTAGTCCCCTTTGTGGGAGAAACTTCATTAAAAAATGTTTTGTTTGACAACAGTTTCTTGTTCAGAAAAGTTATTTTAAAGCTAGGAGCTTGAGTTTTAACTGATTGTCACAAGAGTGTATTGCACGTTTAACTGAAAACACTCTTTTTATCTGTGATTTTAAAAGTTGTTTACAGTATTTAAAAACATTTTTTTCTTTTGGAGAAATTAAGCTTAACTTTGTTTTGCTGGCTAAGTGTTTTAAAGTGCTTTCTACTGTGTTCTTCTGTGAAAAAGTAACTTTGACAGACTTTAAATGTTTACCAGCTTTTACTGCTTGTTTGCCCCAGGAAATAGACACTATTTTTAGCTTTATCAAGGAGCAAACTGTCACTTCAACAATCTGTACTTCTTCCAGGCATGAAAACAAAAAGTTAAGAAAACACATTTTGCCATAACAGCAGGCTAGCAACTTGACACAGCCACAGGTGGGTCACTCTGCTGTAGCTATTAGTTGAACCCAAGACCCCTCATCTTTTAACCTGGATCACTCTGGTGTAGCACCCACAGCGAGTATGGACTAGAGGTTAGCCACTTGGTCATGGGAGAGGAAACAGGAATGGCTTCCTTGTTTTGTCAAAATGTTGTGCCCATCCCTAGGAAAGCTGCTGCTGTCATTAATAACACTGTTGGCCACATTCTTCTTGTCAAAAAAAAAAAAAAACAGAAAACTGAACAAGTATCGACTCTTCCACAAATTTCTTTGGCCTGGAGTAATTTACTGGGTCTGGCTCTGGATTTAATTATTGGCTATTGATTCTTCTTATAAAGTAGTTTCTGATAAAAAAGTGAGATACCTGTTTTCCTGAAGAGATTCAAGATTATGAATCTGGACAGGAAGTTGAAGGGGCTGATACAGGGGTTTCCTCCTCAGATTTCTGATTTGGACTCAGAGGAGAACTCTTTTTCTGATCCTCCCTATGGGAGTTTCTCTTTCTCTGATACTATTTGCAGAATGTTTCTGTGTTTTAATTTGGAGAACACTAAGGTTTCTCAGTCCCTCAGAAAATAGTATGAGCTGTTACAGAAGGAATTTCCATAACCTTCACCTATTCCACCAGTTCTGTCAGCTTAGGAGGACGTGTGTTTTGCTGCCTGCAGTTTTTCTGATAGTCAACCAACTTCCCCTAAAAAGGCTGATAGGATGTATAAAGTTTGTCAGTCTTTTATGTTTTTATACACTCTTCCCTAACCTGACCCAGCAGCTATAGCTTTAGTTAATCCTACTGCTTCGAAACATTTAGTCTCCCTGAATCATCTTTATCCCCAGGACCTCTTCAAGTTGTTAAAGACAATATCAGTCATGAGATATTGTGCTGATATGAGGTAGTGTCATCTGTGCCAGGGAGAGTAGGGCAGTACATGTGTAACATATGCCAGCTTAGCCAGCTGGAGTTTGGAAAAAATTTTATGTCATTTTACTATCACACTGATTTGTACAGATGCTTGTGTTAAAAATGTATTTGTAAAGTTGATTGTGTTAAAAAATTCATAAACAATGGGTCCTGCTGGACAGAAAGGAGATATACATGTGTCAGACATTATTATAAATGACTAAATGTATATGTTTTAACAGATAATTCTGGAAGGGAAGAAGTTAATCTCAGTTAATTTTGAAAAAAAAGGTTAAAAATTAAATGGGTTGGTTTAGGCCATAAATATTTTATCTTACAGTTCTGATTGCAGCCAGAGACAAAAATGCCTGAGAAAACCAGGACTAGGACTCTTACTGTATTGTCCTTGGGGGAGAACTAATTGCAACCCTGGAGGGGTGGGAGTTTTTTTAATTGTTTTATAACTTTCAGGTGCTGCAACAAATCTTAGCAAAGCTCTAGATGTTTATTGTACCAGAGTCAGGTGACCAGATGTGATGTCATTCTATAACCAGCACAAAAATGATTTTTTTAAATATTATTGAGAGATATTCCTTAACTCTTGCAGCAGCACTTTGTTTCTCAGAATCTGACAGGAAAGGTCTCTCACAGATATCTCTCACAAACTCACACCTCAAACTCTTGCAGCAGCACTTTGTTTCTCAGAATCTGACAGGAAAGTTCTCTCACAGATATCTCTCACAACCTCACACCTCATCTTACCTTGCTGTAGTAAGCAACTCAACATATTTCATGTTGCCTTGCTTTAGTAAATAACCAGGAAAATACTAATTATTTAGATCAGTCAGGAAAACATACTGAGATTAGTTAAGTACTGTTTTTCTGTATCTGTGTGAATCTATCCATCTGTGTTTTTTAATATTTCCTGTGATTGAAGCTCTGGAGTTTATTGTAACTAGATATTCAGTATTCTCATGTTTTCTGTTTTATTCTTTATTATTAAATATTTCTATACCTTTAACTGTGGCTGGTCTTTTAGAAAATACTTTTAACATCTTAAGAGTACTTATTTTTGTTTTAATGACACTGTGGCTGCTCCTGAAAGCATTGCTGCATTGGTCAAACTCTACCATTTGTATTAGTATTAATTTTACTCTACCATTGTAGGAGCCTTAGAGTAGCTGACTGGTGGCAATGTAATTACTTTATAGTCTAGGCAGAGGTAAATCTGTGCCAGCCTTTCCTGGTGTGTGTGTGTGTATGTGAAAATCAAATATCCCAAGTGTGTGTGTGTGTCAGTTACTTGAAACAGGGACACAGAGCTCCAAAATGGTCAGTGTGAAGTCTTGTTGGAGGACTGAAGATAGATAGAGAGCCACGTCCCAGGTCTGGAGGGTGCTCCCTGTGTGCTCTTAAGGGAAATTGTGCTTGGTGCAGAGAGAGATGCATCTGAAAATGCTGTATGAATCCATTTCTACTCCTTGTGGCTGTCCCTCACCAGTGTCAGTGGTGAGGATTGAGGCTCCTTGATTACTGTCCCAGAATAGGGACCATGACAGGTGCATCAACAAGCAGGGAGGAATCAGGTCATATTCTTTTGCAGGCTAGTGTTAGCTTAGGATACAGCTTCATAGTACAGTTTTAATCTACAGACATCCTACATTCTGTCACAGCAAAATTGTGTGGCAGACAGGCTGGGCAGTTCAAGGACAGACCCTCATGAATGAAATTAGATCAGGTCTTCCAGGATTAGAGCAATCTAAGGGGAGTTCCTCAAGTAGTCTTTTTTGCCTCCTCTCTGAACAATCAGCTGGCAAGATTCTGCTACAGGACTCCATGAAAGAAGGCCTGTTGTTTTCCTTGGACAGAAATTTTTCTGTACAGTTTTCCACCCTTTCCACTGATATCCTGGGTACATAAAGATTTAGAAGGAATCCATTACCATTGTGGTGTCTCTCTTCTTGACCAGACAACAGAGGTTCTCCCTTCATCAAGAAGGGTATCTGAGCTGTAAGCTCATATATTAAATCAACCCTATCTCATTTTCCACAGAGCAGGGCTTCCTTGAGAACTAAACCTTCTTTTATACCTAAAGTGTTATCCAAATTTATTTTAAGCCAAGTTATCCATCTTGCCATATTCTTTCCTGAATCAAACATGAGAGAGAAAGGATACAGTCAACCTTGGATGTCCACAGGCAACTCAGGTACTTACTTGGCAGAACTAAATCTTTCAGATCTTTGGATCAATTGTTCATTTCTTGTGAAGGTAAGAAGGGACAACCTATGTCAAAGCAGACTATTTTCAAGTGGCTGTCTAAGGCTGTTACCTTTTGTTATACCCCACCACAACCAAACTCTTCCAGACAAGGTTAAAGTCACTCAACTAGGGGTCTGGATTCATTTATCACTTTTTAGAAAGGGGTGGAGTCTAGAAGTATTCTAGGAAGAGCAACTTGGTCCCCTGTACAAATGTATAAAGCACTGTAAAGTTCATTCCTTTTATCGGTCTAGATCAAGTTTTGCTAGGACCATTCTCTAGAGGCTGTTGGACTCTTCTTTTTCCACTTCCAATGTAGTTAGCTAGGGTAATATACCCATATACTGTAGCAGACAATGATCACTGCTGGAGTAAATGTTCTCCCACTATATCCCCCATGTTTTTTTTTTTTGGTGTGTTCTGCATGCCAGGGTATAAATTCTTATTTTTTGTTGTTCCTAGCATTGTCTTTTCAGGGTTCAGCCTCCCTCTTTTTGTTGGCATGAATGCTCTGAAGGGTCTGGTGCCCAAATCTGTCTGTTTAGTCAGCTCATTTCTAACTGGCTGATGGTTTGGTGGCATGGAAGGTGCCCTGAAGCTTTGAAAGCTGGCCAGCTATTAGATCTTGGTAGAATATAACCCCATATAGCTAAAGCTACTGCAGCAGTGATCATTCAAACAACAGCAGTAACTGTTATTGGAAGTTTACCTACACAATTGTACTTTCCAAGTATTTTAGAATTGCTCTCTCTGGCCTTTGATTTCTACAGCATTTACATTTTCCGCAACACTTTAATTCACATTTCACAGACTTATAAATGATGAATTCCATTAAATCTGAAAAGTGTATTAAAACCTCTGTAGTGAGATATCTTGAGACGGATTTCTTTAAGCTCATGGAATCTGGTGCATTACGCTGATCAGTGCGAAATTTACAGATAACACTGTAATATGCTAATATATGACAAGAAACTCAGAATACCTCAGCGCACAATAGAGTAATGCAGTTCTAATGGCACACTACAGAAATGTGCAAGTAATCCATAAGTATAAAAAGTAGTTGCCCAATAATGTTGTACATTAACAAATGGAAAGATATCACAAATCAAGAATCCTGATAGTTGTTTAGAAAGATAACAAAATCTGTAAAGTAACTTTATGGACAATTTTGGAATGTTACTGACTCCATAGTAATAACCCCCAAGAAACACACACACATTAAAAATGCAAAGTACAGCATATCAATCATAACAGAAATGTGAAGGTGTACACACAGAAACATATTAGACAATCATGGATATGTCCATATGCCATCCATTAACTTATAATATGTGCTCCAAAGCTGCAAGCCTATTTGTAATGCATATATATATATATATATATATATATATATATATATATATATATATATATATATATATATATATATTCACATCACTCATTACATTAAAATCAGAGACAACTACGGATATCTACATAATACATGTATCTTAAAAAATATTGACTTGAATTTATGGATTCTGATGGAATCTGTAAATTTCCTAATAAAAAAATTAAAGGCAAAGGGTATTCACGGCCACTTCACTATAGCTAACAGTTGCTAACACTTGGTTCAGGACCTATGTGGGGAATACAAGTAATGCATACACCCAAGGAGAGTGGGAGATAGAAAAGAAGATATGGGGTATGGGTGAAGAAGAGGGACAAACAAGAGGAATGTTGGAATAGGAAAATCTAAGGGAAAGGCAGAGGGGCATGGGCAATATTTTGTTGTTGGGAATAGGCCCTATTTTTTATTTTTTTAAGAATGGAGGGAAAGGTAAGTATAGGGAGAGAGGATGTGAAGGTAAGCACAGCAGCTATACCCATAAAACAAATGGCACAATCCAAGACAGCCAAAGGTTGAGAAAAAAAGTATGGACAGGTTAGTTACACAGATAACCCACTGCACAACAAAGGCAATGGAAAATTGTCAAAACAGGGTGGGAATCCCTACCATCCATGGTGAAATACAGAAAAATCTACCTATGTATTATCATATTAGCACATGTTGCATAATGTGTGACAGTTATACCTGGATGTGTATGACCAATGGTACATGTGTGTTCCGGGGTAATAAATTAGATAAATATACTTATATCCAATTAGTCCATCAGCAGTGCAAGTATTAGCCAAGCCACATCACAGATGTGCAAATGCAGGTCAAGCAATGGCGCATATCATCAGAGGACAGAAGCAAAGGTAGAACCATGCACATGAAAAGCGAACAACCAAACACAGTGCCAAACAGAAGTATTGCAGAAGATCAACCAAGGCTGCTACATAGACAAGTAATTTGCACACAAACAAGTGTGTGTATGTTGAACACATATGCCATGTCAAAGACAACACACAGATGTACATCTGTATGTATGTGTGTCAGTGGCATAAATGGAATGTACATGAAATCAAAGTCAATACACATATATACACCAATGACATGTGACAACATATGTTAAAAAATGTAACAGGACAGAATACTGTATATAGCAGGTTGTGCACGTGGATGTGAAAAATACAGTGGGTAACAGACAAGTAGAATGAGAACAAGGACCTATTGCAAGCATTAGCCAGCAGCTTGTGTGCACATGTCTCACATTGTAAAATGTCCATACATTTACCACATGTTCATTGTCTTAAATTAATAACTGGCAATGGACAGTAGTTTTGACAAAGGCAAACATTCCTGCAATAACACTAAGGACATATTAAAGTGGTAGGGTGGTGGACAACCTGGGACCACATCATGGAAAAACAGGACACGATAAGGTGACACAATGCACATGTGTAAAGCACACAAGGTGTTATAGAAGACACACAGACACCCACTTAACAAATGGAAAATGTATGTTAAATGTACAGATGGACTGCTGATGTCCACAAAACTGGACATGTATAAAACACACATATACAGTAATGTGCAGTCTTGTCAGATCAACATGCATAGGTAAGCAAGTTAAAAATTTCATTCACATACACATGTACTGTCATACAAATGTCAATTAAAGAAATGCATGTGTATGTCAACCACACTGCTCATTACAGAGCAGAGGACACCTCTTTGGGCACCATTACAGCACATTTGCAGTGCTCACTTGTCAAAGCTACATATCTGTGTCAGTTTGTATCTGACTATGTGCATACATATGTACAATCATGTATATAACTGTTTATGGAACATGTACACCAAAGTCACTACATCATGGATGAAGAAATGCAATATACAACAAACATGTTGTAATGTATTGTGAAAAGCTGTGTAATCTGCAACATTGTGTAAAGATTAATTTTTACCTTGCTCTTTGATGCAGTCAGATAAGGAGGACTACACATACACTAGATATACCTGTATCTGATCCCACGTGGCATCAGTATTGCCAAACCATGACACAACACCACATCATGAGAGTGGAACATCATGACAACTGTCATCTAAAACCATGTTGAATGACATATCTGTAGGTTGCATGTACCCGATATGGCAAAACAGACCTCCAAGCCATATCACACTGTTAGTGTTGGACTATGGACAAGACAAATGTTTTACAGGCTGCCTGTTGCAGCACTATCAACAGGTTAAGTGTTTGGAAACAGAAACAATAACTATGTTGACCTGCAGAATGTGCTCATTACGAACTGCTGCTAACAAATGTTAGTTAGCCTAGGCTATAGCAGTGTTTTTACTAACACACACATGATGTTTGAGGCAGGTACAATAGTAAATCTGAACTAAAGGCCATGCCACACAATTTGCAAACAGCTGTGCTAACAGTATCAACACAGACTCCCATTCGCTTTGTGAATAGGCAGGGTATACACAACAAATAAAACATCAGAAAACACAGCCAGACATACAATGTGCCAAACCATGCCTCATAAACAACAATCATAGCACTTATACTTGTATGTACACCAGTCACTATATAACCGTTGTGTTGGATAAATACAACAAGCTGTTATTTTATGTTGTGGATGTATTTATAAATAATGTGTGTTGACAAAATGGATCAAAAATACAGTTCCTTGTTACCAGATCGCAGACACAGTTTGTCGACTGCGTCTTGATCGAACCGAAAAGAGCAAAATGGCAAAATAGTGAAGCGGCTTTTCAGCAAATTCTTTCCCTGGGAAAGAATGCACTTGGCTGCTTTCGTTACTTTGCTGTTTTCGGCACTGTAGTGCAATCTCGGAGTTGCTATATTTAAGTAGGGGTCATGTAGTGTTTTAAAGTTTTTTTTTCCCCATGGAAAAAAATCGCTGTTCTGAGGTTTCGACGTTGTAAGCTTTCACTTACATGGGATCGATTAATTATCATTCACTTGTGTAAGTGTGCGATAATATAATATAGACCCAAAAATACAAATTACAACAATATAAGCTATATACACGGTTGTAATGACAGCCACCATTTGTTGATTTAATTTACCTTACGGGTGCATGATTGGTATTCCTGAATTCTAATCAATAAACATGTATTTTTTTAAATAACAGGCCTGAAAACAGTGGAATATACATCTCATTTCATGATATACATGGAATATTCAACACACTTTTCTCCTTTCACTGCTCTTCAAGTCTATGCATTCACTCAATGCACATCACTCTGTTGGGACTGTGGTCCTCTTTGCAATAAAAGAAAATATATAAAAATGATTAATCAAATAACAAGGATGAGCACTTCACAACACACTTGGAAACTGTTATTTTGAAGAAGCTTAATTCAACACAATACTTAGCTGACATTATAAAAGTCACATGTTAGCATCTTTGAGCACAGATTGGAGAAGATGAGATTTAAACTTGCAGAAGCAGCCTATAACCAAACTCTAAGCTTGAAACCTATTGGCCTGCCTAACACATCTTAACTAAACAAAAGAGTTAGTGTTGCTCATGTAGCTAAACTGTTTTCAAATTACATTCATGTCAGCACCGTGTTCAGAGAAACTAACAGTAATTGAGATAATCCATTCCTCATACAGTGTCTTGTAACATCCAGCTTGTGAGAACAGAACCATATATGTTGCTGTACATTATGGACACAGAAGGGTATGTGTGAGGACCAGTGTTCCTTGAAATTGCACATCACCAGTTAAAAACATACATCTTCCCTGCCCTTCAGTTGCAACGGTTACTGCGCTCATCACAAAATTACAGTTTGATTCTGTTACACAATTGACTAGTATTTCATAATAAAGCAGTGCTTCATAGCATTTTAAACAGAATACGACATTAACCTACTAAATTCTGCAGATATATAACAGGATTTATCAAGATGTACTGGCATCACTGTTAAATGGCTGATGTTGATGGAATGTTACGGATTACAGATATATCACTAGTAATTTGATGAACAACTGAGTTATTCATAACTCTCAAATTATAAATTAATATCAATAACTGTACAATGCTTTGCCAAAAGAATGCTATGGGTATATGACATTAGTATAGCAGTTTAAGATATATGTGTCCCCTTTCAAGACTTGAACACACAGTGCACAAAATGTAGGCATGCTGGCTTGTGTTCTTACAAGCTAAACTAACATTCAGCACATGCTACTCATACACAAGCAGATATTGCTCTTTAAGCACCATTGTTCAACAACTGATGTTGTCAGGCTGTTACGGATTATGGCGTTATTCCAAGAAAACTAAATCAGTGAGTCATAACCATGCATAACATAAAATGTAATATAAACTATTGCAATATGATTTTTAAAAAAAATGTTCTGGATGAAGTTAACTAAGGTAACATGTTTTTGTATGTGGGTTTGAACCCACAACATGCCAAAATGTAGACATATTTACTTGCCAGTTGTTTTACAGGCCAAGTTAAATTACTCTAGGCTTTCATTGCTGACAACAGTCACTGCAGCTGTTAATTAGAAATCCTGCAATGAACTGCAGAATACAGAAAATGCATACAATTGTTACACTTCTCATAGTGAGGACATAACAGCTATCAACACATATGCAATCAAAGATGTTTAGCCAATAATACAGACATTAATTTGTACATTAATTAAATCTGTGTACTTGTGTAGGAGGAATAGTGTAAGTTAGTTATATACTTGTATGTCTTCTACCTTGCAAGGGTCCAGTAGGTGATACAGTTCAACTATAATGGAAAACTACGAAATGAGCAGTCATCTAGGCCTAGACACTATAGGTGTCAGTCATGCATAAGGATAGTGGCTATGTGAAATCAGATATTTAAATGTTATGAAACATATGTATAACTTTAAAGGACATATTTGCCATTGTTAATTAGTTATTAGATAAAATAACAACTTGGGTATCAACCTCATAGTCAAGGTCTACTGAATTACCCCAACAAGCTACTTCATACAGCAGCTAAAACATGTTTATAACAGAATGTGTATGATATAGATATGGGTCAAATAAATGTCTGTAAAATCTGTAGCAATACTGAGGAATATGTACAATATTGGTACTTACTGTAGGGATCTAAGGGCTGCCTCAGCACCTTGTTGAACCTCCTTTGAAGCTTGGATGTGTCCCTCCGATGCAGGTCATCAAAGTGGTGAAGTGCCTGTACTTTAGTGCGGAAGATCTCCATCCTCTGTTAATGCTCCCTCGTGAACCAGTTTCACACATCAATCATAGTGAAGTCCCTGGCCCTGGCTCTCATCCTCTGCTCCAATCCAGTGTAGGCTGACAACATGTGGGTCATCTCTTCCTCAATCCAGTTGGGTGCACAGACATGTCGCAGCCTCCTTGAAGTTGCCATCATGATTTGCAATTCTTTCAAATCTGAAAAACTGAAATACATAGAAACGTGCACTGCAGTGCCTCTCAGTTCACAGTTAGCAATGATCTGATCAGTAAATGTATCAAAATCAATATTTTAAAGTGGCGCTGATGTCATGTTCTAAGATTATTGGAAGATAATGGACATGTGCTAAACATGGTACCATTTATCAATACCTATTGGGTGTTTACGTGGGACAACTTTTTTTTCAGTGCAGAATGGTATTTTACGTGGCTGTACATGAATGAGATTCAAAAAATTTTGAATTTTAATTAACCTCTTTAATTATACATGGCAGAATGATACTTAAATGCTGTGTGCACACAAGTTGCACTTTGATCCTGTGAGTCTGACTCAGAAGTACATTGGCAACTGGTGAAATTTCTGTAGTGGTAATTACAGATCTTCTGCAATGTTTACTGGTAATTCCTTGCACTCTGTGGTCTGACTACAGAAACCTGCAGATTATGACAGTATTGTATCTAGTATGTGATGTTGATCTTACAGATATTTATTAAATCATGACCCCTAAAACACTGTTATGCCATATTCTTATGCTGTTAGGGATATTTTCTCAATGATGCTTCGTAATAAAGGTGTTGTCGGTACTGTGTCCCTTTATTGTGGCTCTGTATTACTTAAGGATCTAAAGGTATGCCGCCACTTTCTGTAAGTTGTTGAACTAAGTGATTTAGTACTGTAATCTGACATGCTTGTAGACTGTGGTTTTATGAACCTGTTGTCATTGGAACTGTATTCAACATAGATGTAATGTCGGGGGGTTTAATTCCAGTCATGAATAGTACAGATATTGCAAGTTATGCTGTTTTTACTTTTCACATGGCATGTCAGTATTTCTCATATATAGTGTTATACAGATATTTGTATTGCACAGGAATGCATACTATTTATTTTGACAAATGCTGTTGATTGACTCAAATGCATAAATGTGTTCATCCATGATCTTATCATGTGTGTATCGATGTTATCCAGATGACACACCTTCCTAGAGATGAGAACTTTTCCACCCAGGAAAATGACATCATCATTGATGCTCTCCACCAAAATGGAAGGAGACTCTGTTCAGGGGATACTGTGTGGAGAAATTAAATATGGATGGACCTCACCAACATGATCAATACTGTTAGAGGCCACAACTGATCCCATGAGGCCTACATGTTTATTCGTCCAGCCAAAAGAGTTACATGTTATGACACGTCGAGGGATGCCACCGGTGGTGGACTACCACTGACCCCCCAATGATATTACAATATTTTTGGCCTCACTGCATAGAGCAAGAGGTGAGTGATGAATCCCTGGTGGTGAGATTGAAACGGGGGTTCCAGGATGGACAAGTATGTACTCATGTTCAGTACATGATTATTATTTTGACAATCACCACATATTGCTTAAGCATGCACATTCATGTATTCCTGTGTTTGATTTACAGTAGCAGAGTTGAGCCATGAACAAATTTTCACACAAAGTGAAGATGATGAATGTAAGTATAATTACATGCATTGGTAGATCTGAGTTACAGACAGAGCAGTGAAAACTGCAGTTGCTATGTTTATTACATTAATATTTACAGGTCCATCTACTTCAGGCCTACAGCAGGGAACAGCAGGTGAGTGTATCTATACTGTTGCTGAGCACACTACCTAGTTGGTGCCCCCACCTCATGTAATGGCACTGCTGTTTACTGTTACATTATTTTCCTAACCTAGAACATCACAGATG